>NC_041215.1:3267818-3312742 GCF_002837175.3 Physeter macrocephalus
CCCCGGTCCGGGAAGATCCCACATGCCGCGGAGCGGCTGGGCCCGTGAGCCATGGCTGCTGAGCCTGCGCGTCCGGAGCCTGTGCTCCGCAATGGGAGAGGCCACAACGGTGAGAGGCCCGCGTACCCCCCCAAAAAAAAAAAAATTGTTGCAGGAAATATGTAAAAACAAAATGATAGTACTAGGTTATCAGTATTTTTGCAACCCCCAGTGAATTAATGGATGTAGCACTGAGGAACAAAGACTGCCAAAATCACAAAAAAGCAAAACCAGATATTATAGTTCCTGATGAAAAGGATACACCACCACCTGCGGTCCTGCCAAAGGGATTAAACCTGAGTCTGATCAAGCCTCCACCAGCTGCCAATTTGCAGGAAATATAGGGAACAAAGGAATATGTTAAACTGCACCGAGAGAACGCAGACAGCAAAATCCCTAGTGTTGGGGAGTACTCAGGTCAGCTGATCTGGGTTCTTGAACACATACATTACAGGGGGAAAAAAGAGTACGGGGGAACCTATAGATTAAAAAAGAAAGTATTAATATCTGGTGTAGAGTAGGCACTCAATGAATGCTTACTCCTGTTGGTTGAATGGATGACAGATTGATCAAAGACTGGATGAATAAGTGAATTTCTCGAGAGTGGAGACCTCATCTGTCTTTGAGCACTGCTGCATCCCCAGCACCAGCACAGTGCCTGGCAAATAGTAGGTGCTCAATTAATATAAGCTGAAGGGATGGACAGCTATGTCTTCAGTGTGTTTCACCAGCACAGGTGAGCATCTCATTTATTCTCACAACATTGCCCATTCAGAATCCCCATGCTTTCTGTCCTCTGGATTTTAACAATGCTAATGCTATAAACTGTCTTCCTTTTCTCTCTTCAAATCCACGCACCTCAACTTCTCTAGAAGCTCTCCCTGATTAGCGCAGTGCACCTGGAGCTCTCTCCCCTCTGAACCTTGAATTCCAGCTATATTTACTGCTTCTCTCTCATATGGTACAAAAGCCATCCTCATAGCCTTCTTGCATACAACTTGAGCTGCCTAACCCGACATCCAGGATCCATCATGAGCTGATCTCTGCTAGTTTCCACCACTGCCCTCCAGTAGCCAGTTACTCAGACACACCATGCTCTTCCTGTTAGGTCTGCCTGATGTTGCACACGTGGTCCCCCTACCAGTACCACTCTCCCTGCTCCTGTCTCTGCTAGTGGGTTCCTTTAAGATTTAACTCCTCTAGAAGCCTTCTTTGGAGTTTCTCTCCGTAGATCTCAGGCTGAGGCGCTCTTCCATATTCCTTATACTATAGTGTGATGGTCTGCCTACAGGCTGCCTTCCTCAGCAGACTTGGAGCTCCTTGAAGTCCAATTGGATCATTTGTCCCTGTGTCCCCAGGGCCCAAGAGAGCACCTCAAATCTCCATCCTCCAAGCCCCCATAAGTATACTTTTCCAATGTCCCCTGTCTGAGACACTATGATTCACTGTCAGAGGGGTGCTCTCCCTTGCTTGGCCAGTTTAATAAACTCAGTTTCCCTGCTGGTCCTTGAATGGACTTCAACAGAACCGAGGGCAGTGTCTGGCACTTGTGGATACTTGGGAAGATGTCTGTAGACAATGGAGGGATTATAAAAGCAGAATGAATATTGTGGATCAGACATGAATGATCAGGGAAGCCCTATTAATGATTTTTCAAAAGGGCACAGAGAAGGGTAGTTTGGGTTGACAAGTATATATTTACCTTACTTTACCTTGGAGACAGCCAACGTCTCCCAGCTTGATCTATTATTTCAGAGACAGAAAAAATAACTTGCTTATCCTGAAAAGAAGGGGAAATTTATCTGAAAAAGTATTATTCTTTTATTCATCCAAACATACACACACACACACACACACACACACACACACACACAAATCCCTTCTCCCTTTGGTAGTGTAGTCTCTGACTTTTTAAAAATGGTTGTTCCTTTCTGCTTGAAAGGCTGTATTAGCTATTCAGGGAATACTAGCCCTTTCCCTGGACTCAAAAAAGTATTTTACCCATTAAAATCTAACCAGGGTGTAGTAACCATAAAATGCAGCCACTCTGTTAGGAAGACGGATATCCTCAAAGATTTATGTCTGGCCATCTCAAAGAAAATGTGTAAGATGGAGTTTTCTCAGAGACTTCCTGGCTGCACTCCACCCCACACATAATTTCTGTTCGTATAAACCTCAGATCAAAACTCGGGAAGGGTTAAGGGAAACCTTTCTGAACCACAGGTTATGTCTGCTTACCATCCTCGGTTGACCGTTTGGAATGAATTAACCAGTCCCTAACCAGCCCACAACTGGTGCTTGGATGGAATTAAGCAGCCTCTTCAGTCTAAATGCTCAGATCGTTTGGGGTCTCAGATTCCATCCAGATTTGGGATGAGGGTCTACTCAAAGTCATTTGCATGTCCCTATAATTGTGGCAGGAGATAATGAAAACACACCACACGATTAGTCTCCAGGATATGGTGGAGACCATTGGAAACATCAGAATTCGGGAAGGGGTGGAGAAGGGGGTGTGACTATTTTGAATGAACCTGAAAGAAAATACTTCCCGAACCTTCTTTCAGAAGGCGATTTCAGTTCCAATTTTTCATAAGGTTGGAAAAAGTTAAGCAAACGAGAACTATAGACACTTGTTTATAGAAGGTTTTTCTCTTTAATTGCTGTTTCTGTTTCATGAAAGAAAAGTCCCATAAAATAAAAGCTCGTTTCTGGTTCAGTGAAGCAGCAAGACTCCTGAAAATGCCACAAAAAAGGCTGACTTGACTCTGGCCAGCTAAGGAGTCCTGAGGACTTGAAGGTCTATATATTCCCGTAGCAAGGTATGTGCTTTCCCACCCTCCACCCTAAAGGTCTCTCCATACATCTGAGACGGTTTTTAAAATCTGAACTGTGGGACCATCTGGTCTCTGGCAAGCATTCCAGACAAGTGGTTTTCTAAGAAGCCAAGTTCTGGTTTGACTCTTTGATTGGAAAAGTATCTATTTCACTAAGGGTGATAGGCCCCTGGATGTATTCTCACCAAAAAACCCATAAACCAATACTTGAAATGCCAGCAGTGAGTTGTAGGGAATTCTTCTGGTTTGCCTTCAAGGACATAAAACATCACAAAGGTCTTCTCTTTGGCAGAGAAGGGCCTGGCATGAAGAGTTGGCCCAGGGTGTGTGTGTGTGGAAAGAGTCAGACGTGGGAGTCAACAGACCTAGGTTCGAATCCGGACTCTTCCACCAGCAAGCCAGTCTGACCTTAGATGGGCCTCTTCACTTCTCCTGAGTCTGACTTTCCTCCTGTGTAAAATAGGGGCATTACCCTCAGTCTCGGGAAAGGTGGAGGCTCAGGGAGATGACATTTGCGCGATTCTTTCTACCATGCAGCAGGGCCTCACTAAGCATTGGTTTGAAATCCACCTCCCCACCATTCCAGTAGAGTGATGGAGACATGAAGCCTCTCTGAGGTCACTGAATCCCTTCCAAGACCTCCATGTGGGGTCTTCAAAGAAAACAGAGTTTTTCACCTGCTTTCATTAATGCAATTAACAGGCTCATAAACCGTGGGGCTGGTATAAGGCCCCAGACAGGAGGGATTCTAAAGATGGAGAGGAAGATATTTCCCCTTGGAGCTGGTGCCAAGAAGAGGTTGACCAAAAAATGCATGGGAAGTATTTGCTAATAACTCAGTTAGACAACTAAATAGAGAGTAAGAATCACCAAGCCACATGCTTCAGGGCCAGACAAGTAGCATAACCATGTCAGGTAAAAGCAGGAGAACCCAGGCCCCATCTGAAGGCAGCTGCCAGCACCAGGGAAGTGTCATCATTCAGGAACGTGAGTCAGTGTGGCCTTCAAGAAAAGACAGAAATCTGGATGTACAAGCTCCTAATTTTTTAATATTGACAGTTTTTTTTAATGTAAACATCTGTCTGCAGGCCAGATGGGTAGGGAGAGATGGCTGTGGTTTGAGGGCTTCACCAAGAAGGTGGGGCTCATGCCAGGTCTTGAACGGGGAGTGGAATTTAGATTTGCTTATTTGCGTGTACCATGTGGACACTTCTTGGGAGGTGGTATGGCTAGGTGGTTATGGACTTGGTGTCTGATTCCTCATCTGCAAAATAAGAAAAATGAAGTCTGTTCGGAGAGCGATAGTGAGGATCAAGTGAGATCAAGCACGTTAGATTCCGCACAATCAAGAGCTTGGTTGTATTAGCCATTGTTATCCCAATTACCTTGGCTGTTGTCATTGCTATTGTTATCGAGAGCAGGGACAGATGGCATATACAGTTCTGCCACTCTTCACCCTAGCTCACCCCATTTGGAGAGCCCACGCTTCCACTATTTTGACACAATGGTCCAGTGAAAGAGACGATACCCCCATTTTACAGGTGAGGAAACTGAGGCAGCACAGAAAAGTGAAGAACCCACGAGGGTTACACAGAAAGTAAGCTTCTGGAGGAAAGATGGGAACCCAGGTCTACTCGGCTCCACAGCTCACCTTCCATCTGCTCCACCCACGCCCACAGGACCTGCTCCATGGAGTGTGTCCTGGATTCCACGAGCCCCACGCCCGTCAAGCTTCTTGTGGGTTCATCTCAAGTAGGACCATGACAAACCGTCCTCACCTGGTCCGGCCCCACCACCCAACCCCATCATAGGCTCCTTTGAATTGGGTTGTAAGTCTCGTACACAAAGCCCAGGAAGCATCTTGGATGCAGAAAAGAGTTTCATGGTGTTCCTTATAAAAGCACAACCTGACATGCAGCTGTTGTGTCAATGATCCCTCTATTCCCAATTGCCATAAACCCAAAACAGCTTAAAACAAAAAGAAACTGGCTCCTGGTCTGCAGGTCCGTGTCTACACGCTCACTCTGTTTTTATTAACTTGGCTTGTGGCTCCCAACCCGCAGGTCTGGGGTAGGTCTCCCAAGAGCGGGCACAGCTCTCCTCAGGACCCCCCTGGGGAGGCGACGCCGGGGCAGTGGGGTCAGGGAGCAAGGGCAGTCCATACTGGGGCAGCACTCTCAGCCCACAAATGTCCCAGACACGGATGTTTTGGTCTCATCTTGAAGCCATTTCCAGCCAAGGCAGGGCTCACGGGGCCGGTTGCCAACCCCAGACACTCACCCTCAGCCACGTTCCTTTGACAGACACTGCATGCCAGGAGTGCCATGTATTTGCAGCATCTGTACAGGGTCTTCGCATCCATGGGCCCTTGGCCATCGACCTTACTCAAATTCAAATATGCACAGTCAGAGAAGGGAAGAAACATCCAGAACGTATCCAAACAGTGCTGCCCTCCCAACTCAGCACCAGGGACTGCCCCTCTGAGGGTAACTCTACTGTTTAAAAGGATCTTTTAGTCCCATATGTTCCTGTAACAATTTCAACTTATGCTCAAATGAAGACACAGTGGTCTTTCCCATTGCCACAAGGAAAGGAGACTGCACTGGACTTTTCAAGATACTGTGACTCTTCTTACTGGACAATGTATGCTTTTTGCTATAAGTGCTTCTCTTTAAGACCCAAATCTTCCTGTAAGACAGTAGATGTTAAGAACTCGGGCTCTGGAGGTGAATAGGTCTTAATGCATATCCTATTTGTATGATCTTGGGTGAGGCCCTTGATCTCCCTCAACCTCAGTTTACCAATCTGTAAAACAGAGATAGTATGTTTCTACAGAGCTGCTGCGAGGATCCATGAGAACAGATGCAAAGCGCTTAATTCAACAACTGACAGTAGATGTGCAACAAAAGGGAGGAATTATTATTATCACCACGGATCAAGAGGACACTGAGGCCTACAAGGTAGAGTGTGCAGCCCAAGGTCTCCCAGTGAATGGATGACAAGGGTGACATCTGTTCTCAGGACCCCTTGGCTCTACAGCCCGGGACCCTAACCACTATTCCATCACAGCTTCTTTAAGGGAATCCAAAGCTGAGCATAGACACCCCTTCATGTTCACATACGTCATCATTCTATGCAGCTTTTTTTGTCCAGAGCAGAGCCAAACCCATCCCCCTCTTTCCTGCCTCTGCAGAAGCCCCTCTGTCTGCCGAAAACCCAGGTTCAACGAGGACTTCCAGGAAGAGCGAAGTCACAGATTTTACACTGACACACACTGGCACCTCCCATGGCAAAGGAGATATTCACCCTTCCGGCCCCAACAAGACCACTTACGGGAGTTCGGGGGGATGCCTCTTGATCATCTCTACACCTGTCAGCAGGGCCCTTCTCACATCCAGCATCGGTTGAGTGGCTGGGCTATCACGTCTCAGAATTCTATTCCTAGGTCAATCTTGCATGAACTCGGGAGCACGTGGCCTTGGGAATTCCACAACCACTCTGGGATTTCTCCCTCACCCTTCCACCCAAGTCCCGATTTAACACACAACTAACTGAAGTGTGCCCTCCACACTATGATCTTTCCCAGCCCTGCTCCTGCGGGTGGCAGCTGAGGTCATGTGCATAAGGACCCAGGTGTCTGAGGAATTCTCAGAGCCCTGTCCTTGATCCATTTGTCTGCAGACATTATCTAGACTGCACGTCTCCGAGACAGGCCACGACAGAGTGCATTACGAGGTGAGCCCGCCTTAGTTTTCCCTCCAGCTTTCCCCCTTTTTTTACTTCTTGGCCTCAGGGCCCAAAGTCTTCTGGACATATTTTTCATTTTTCCAAATATCAATTGCTCTTTTATTCCCTCTTCGAAGCAGTGAGTAATAAGAGTTGTGTCTGGTCCTAAAATTCCGACTGAAATAAATTAGCCCAATGACCAACAGGAGGTGCCTAGAACAATAACAGCGGAATATTTGGCATATTACAAAAGAACCCCTGGATGTCAAAGTACAGTAAGTCTAGAAGCACATTACGGGGCTATGTTGCCAAAACGGGTATGCAATGAGCCATCCAGGCAGCAGAACGCCTCATAAATTAATTCCGCTTTTTTTTTCATTTTTGGTCCACTGTTCACAGTTCTTCTAGCCCTCTGGTTAATGGGGTATGCAGAAGGGTATTTTTGGTGTGGCCCACGTCCCCAGCAGGCAAGCACATGCCAAAGCTGTGTGCAAATGTATACATTTGTCCCCTCATTCGTCTGGCATCCCAGGTGCCACTTGCTGCGGTAACAGGGGCAGGGAGAGACACAGACTTTGGGGGTAGCAAGCTGTTAACAAATACTGAGCTCCTACTAAGTGCCAGGCATTGTGCTAAGTTCTGGGGATGCCACAGAGGATGACAGGGAGATGGTCCGTGTCCTCTGGGTGCTGGTAACTCAGACACGCCCCAGTCGATCTGAGCTGGGTCTCCATCTTGGAGCAGATGGGAGATGGGGACAGCAAGCAATGGTTTGATCTGCATCCCAAATCCCTCTTTTCCTCGAAGGAATCCCCCAGATGTGAGGCTTGGGAGGGGTGGGGGCCAGACACAGCCCTGTCTCCCACTCTGCAGAAGCAACAGAAGCCCAGATTCTCCTCCTTACCCGGGGGGTGGCCAGGGGCCAGGCCTGTGACAAGGCCCAGTCTAGCCATTGCCCCAGGCCAGAGCTTTGAATCTTCAGGGAATGTCCCAGACACTGTGGTGGGCTGGAAAAAGTCCCCTAAAGATATCTATGTCTTAATTCCTGGAATCTGAGACTGTTACTTTATATCGCAGAAAAGGACTTTACAGGTGTCATTAAATTCAGGATTTTGAACCTCAATTATCTGGGTAGGCCCCAATGCAATCCATGTATCCTTAGGAGAGGAAGATTTCACACACACAGAAGAGGAAGCAATGTGACCATGGAGGCAGAGACCGGAGTGATGAGGCCACAAGCCAAGGAATGCTGGTGACCACCAGAAGTTGGAAGAGACAAGGAAGGCATTCTCCTCTAGAGCCTCCAGAGGACATGCAGTCAGCCTGATGCCTTGGTTTCAGCCCAGAGATACTGACTTTGGACTTCTGGTCTCCAGAACTGTGCGAAAGTTAACTTCTGTTGTTTTAAGTCACTTAGTTTGTAGCAATTTGTTATAGAAGACATAGGTAGCTAATGCAGACACCAAGAGAATTTGGAATTCTTTCATGTCTTTGGGATCCAACATTTGCCCTCATACAATTCTGGGTTCAGAATGTTCCTGTGACACGCCCTGGCCTGTGGTTCCTCTCTCTGGATCTCCAGCCTCTCCACCTATTTTTCCAGGAGCTCCCTTTGGACCTCCCTCCAAAACTTGCCTTTTCTAAATTTAGCGAACGATAAGGACCTCTGTTGCCTGCCATCGTCGGTAAGAAGCCCCACACGCCCAGGCTGTTATGAAAATTAGGGACAAGCCATGTTGGAGCCCAGCACAGCGCCCATCCCACAGCAGACACACAATAAATCAGAGTTCATAAACCAGTGGCCTGCATTTCACCCATACAGTGCTTTTTTTGTTTTTTTCCTAAAGTTGAATTTGTTACCAAAGAGTCAGGAGATTTCACATAAAAGACTGAATTGCTAGCTTCTCTTGAAAAAAGTCAGAAGACCTTATGACACCGGATCTTAACATTCTCACGGCAACAACTGGCTGGCCCTTCCAGCCATGCGTGTTATAATTTGCCACAGTCCCCACCAGGCCTCTTCATTGTACACCCAGCCCACTCCTCTCATTTTATTAATTGTTCAGTACCTCTATGCATTTGAGTTTGTAATCCTTGTTACACATGCAAGTCAGACCCAGGTTAGGACTGGGTTCCAGTGTAAGACCCAGGTTGGGAGGTCTGTGCCCATGATACTCAGTCTCCCCAGATTCCCTTTCTTCTCCCCTCCAGCTATAGCCCAAACTGCCTCCTTTATGGAGCCATCCCAGTCTCCTTTCTCCATACCCCATTAGGCCCCACCCACTCCTATCCAGGCTTGCCTATTAGACCACGTGTATCAGTTTTCTGGATAGATTTTTCATAGAAAGTCTTTGCCTTCTTAAATTTACTGGGGGAGACTTTTGCATTGAGTTGGCACTGGAGCAGCCAGTCTATAAAGACTGGAGAAGCAAGGAAGAAAAAGGAGGGGGGAAAGGAGAGAGAGAGGGAGGGAGAGAGGGAAGGGGAGAAGGACGGGGACTAACTGGGTCCCTACTTTGAACCAGACCCTATCCAGTTAGATCATCCCAGTGGACCCTCCCAGTATCCCCACAAGGCATACGTTATTACTGGTCTCATTTTTCAGATAACTGAGACCCAGAAACACCGTGACACAAGGATTCGAACCCAGATGTGTTTGGGAGACAGAACTCAAGCACAGAGCACTGCTTGGTCTCCGCCTGGTAGGTATGGGCAGACTGCTCCCTGCAAACGGTATAATTTTTCCATTAGTGATTTGCCTGGAACTCTTTCTTCACCCACACATTTTCCATTCATTCCCCCACTCCCCCATTCACTCCCACGTTCACTCAGGAAGCCTAATTCCCTAGTCCGCAGCCCCTCCCTCCTTTCTCATCCCCTCCCTCTTCCTGTACTGGGTAGTGGAGTGCTGGCTGGTGGGGGAGGTTGGGAGGCACCCCACCCAGAGCCCCAGCTCCTAGCACCTACCCTGCCCCAGCCCGCAGCCCACACCGGCATCTAGGCAGGCGCTCTGAGGGCCAGGCAGGGATGCTTGGCTTCCCTCAGTTTCCGGCCCCAGGAACTGGCCCTCAGAACTAATCACAGAAGCTCCCCAACTCATCAATGCTCTTCAGAGCAGTTTCCTGGAAGAATTCATTGGGTTTCTAGGAAATTGTTTCCGGTTGTCTTCTCTTTCCATGGCTGTAATTCATTACTTTCGATATGCCACAATTAGTTTAATGGGCAGTCCTGGAGTATCTGCATTTCACATTTGAAACGTTTCCTGGAGGTAAAACCCAAGAAGCCAGTAGCTGCCCATGTGCAAGACCATGGAGATGACGCAGATGGCCTTGTGAAGAGTCCCCGGGTGGGAGCAAGAGACTTGAGATCTGGTCTCTTTTCTCTGAATGGCTTGGGCAGATCCCTTTCTTTTTCTGGTCTTGAGTTTTCCCATGGAAGGGGCAGTATCTCATGGCAGTCAAGACCCTGGGTGCTGGAATCAGACCCACGGAGTTCAGATCTCAGCCCTGCTTCTCTGTGTAACTTTAGGAAAGTAATTTAACCACTGTGAGCCTCAGTCTCCTCATCTGTAAAATGGAGATAATAATATCATTTGCCATCCAGAGTTGAAATAATAATACAGTGAGTCAATACATATAAAGCACTTTGCACAGAGCCCTGTGCTCAGTAATTTCTTGAGGTATCTTAGCTGTTGATGATAATAATAATAAGGATATGCAGGAGAAAGGGGAAGAAGAAGAGATGGAGATTGTTTGACATTCCTGGGTGCCAAACTGGGGTCGTCATGAAGTTGAAGAGGAAAGAGGGAATATAGCTACTTTTGATATTTCAAAAAGCTTAATGGGACTCCCACATCTACTCACCCAAAATAAAGCCACAAAGCATAATGAGAATGGCAATTTTCTTTGCTTTTGGCTGAAATTACATTAACCCCTTGGGGTAAACTAAAAGGCTTTGGAGTTAAATAGACCTGCACTCAGACACCTAGCAGAGTGTATGATCTTGAATAAGGAGAGTAACGTCCAGACAGACAGACAGCCCCGGTCTTGCAGGGCAGTTATGAGGATTAGATGAGATAATGTATGGAACGCACTTAACAGAGGTCTGGAAGAGAGTTGATAACTCAGCACGTGACAGCTACTATGGAGAATATCCTTCCTCGGCTACCCTGGGCCTCAGCTTCTTCATTGGTAAAATTAAAATCATACAACCTGCTTTCCTCATTCAACAAATGTTTTCTGATCCAAGTACTATAAATACAAAAATGTATTCACCAGACATAGCTCAGGGCCTCTCAGAACCCACATTTTGAAGTTGTTCATTATTCATCCATTCAACAAATATTTTTACTGAACAGTTAGTATGTAACAGGCTGCATAATGGGATTTAGAGATACAATGGCTAGTAAAACAGACTTAATCCCCAACTATATACAGAATTATAGCCTGGAGAAGATGTAATAAATAAAGTAGTGAAATGCCTAGCATACAGTAGGTGTTCAATGAATAAAAGTTATCTGGGTGCTAATCAGGAACTTTGTATGTGACACTTTGGGAAACTTAGATCACCAAGATGTTGAAAATTAATGATTTCTTAACACATGAAATTCCTTTGGTAGATGGAGGCTTTTAAAATATGAGGGGAGTGCAAAGTAAATGAAACATTTAAATATACACTTAAAACACATATAGGATCTGTATGCTGAAAACTACAAAATGCTGATCAGAGAAAACCTAAATCAATGGTAAGGCATACCACGTTCATGGATTGGAAGACACAGCATAGTAAAGATGACAGTTCTCCCCCAAGAGATCTGTAGGTTTAATGCAATTCCTGTCAAAATTCCAGCTAGCAAGGTTTTGTTTTGTTTTGTTTTTGTAGATATAGACATCTTATTCTAAAGTGTATATGGAAAGGCTTAGGCCCTAGAAGTGCTGGAAATAATCTTGACAAAAACAAAGTGGGAGAAATCACTCTACTCAATATTAAGGCTTACTGTATAGTTATAATCAGGACAGTTGGTGTTGGTGTGGGGATGAATACATAGATCAATGAAGCAGAGCAGAGAACCAGAAATAGACCCACTCAAATATGTTCAGCTTATTTTTGACAGAGATGCAAAAGAAATTCAAAGGAGAAATGAAACCATTTTCAACAAATGGTGCTGGAGCAAATGGACATCCACAGGCAAAAAAATGAACCTTGATCCAAACTTGACACCTTATACAAAAATTAACTCCAAACATATCATGGACTGGAAGGTGAAGCATAAAACTATAAAACTTTTTTAAAATAGGAGAAAATCTTCTGTTTCTAGGGCTAGTGAAGAGTTCTTAGATTTGACACCAAAACCCATGATTCACAAAAGAAAAAAATTGATAAGTTGAACATCAACAAAATTAAAACCTTTTTCTCTGCAAAAGTCCATGTGAAGCAGATGAAGAGACAAGCTACAGACTGGGAGAAAATATTTACAAACCATACATCCATCTAGTATCTGAAATATACAAAGAACGCTCAACACTTAACTGTAAAAAAACCAATCCAATTAGAAAATGAGCAGAAGATGTGAACAGACGTTTCACTGAGGAGGAGATACAGATGGCCAAAAAGCACATGAGAAGATGTTCAACATAATTAGATATCAAAAAAATGCAAATCCAAACCACAATGAGACATCACTATATACCTACTAAAATGTCTAAAATAAATAATGAAAACACCAATGCTAGGGAGTATGAGGAGAGACTGTATTGTTCCTATATCGCTGATGAGAATGTAAAATGGTACAGCCACTCTAGGAAATAATTTGACAGTGTCTTATAAAATTATCATGCAATTACCACATAATCCAGCAATTGTCCTCTTACACATCCCAGAGAAATAAAAACTTAGGTTCACACAAAAACCTGTACTGGCATACCTCGGAGATATTTGTTCCAGACCACCACAATAAAGTGAATATCCTAATAAAGCGAGTCACACGATTTTTTTGCTTTCTCAGCACACATAAAAGTTATGTTTACACTATACTGTAGTCTATTAAATGTGCAATAGCATTATGTCTAAAATGATGTGCATACCCTAATTAAAAATACTTTACTGCTAAAAATGCTAACCATCATCTGAGCCTTCAGGGAGTTGTGGTAGTAACATCAAAGATCACTGACCACAGATCACCATAACAAACATAATAAGAGTGAAAAAATTTGAAATATGGCAAGAATTACCAAAATGTGACACAAAGACATGAAATGAGCAAATGCTGTTGCTCCATGCAGGGTTACCACAAAACTTCAATTTGTAAAAAATGCAGTATCTACGAAGTGCAGTAAAACAAGGTATGCCTATACAAGAAAGCCCATATTAGCTTTACTCATAAAAGCCAAAACCTGGAAACAGCCCAGATGTCTTTCAGTGGGTGGCTGGTAAACTGTGGCACATCCCTGCCATGAAATACTACCCACAAAAAAAGAGGGACAAACTACCGATGCAGGATAATCAGGACGAATTTCCAGGGAATTATGCTAAGTACCAAAAAGCCAGTCTCCAAAAGTCACAGACTATTTGATTCCATTGATACGACATTTTTGAAAAGATAAAATTTTAGAAATAGACAACAGATCAGTGGTTGCCAGGAATGAGAGACAGTGGGGGGCGGGGGGTGGGGATCAAATGGCAACACAGAGCCCTGTGGTTTGGGAATTCTTCTGTATCATGACTGTAGTGGTGGATACCCAAATCTAGCCATGTAACAGAATTATTTAGAATTAAATACACGCACAAATGAATACAAGTGGAACTGGGGAGATTTTAATAAGATTGATAGATTGTATCCATGGCAAGAGCCTATGTTACCATCAGTGGAAACTGAGTAAAGGGTACCCAGGATCTCCTATACCATTTCTTACAACTGCATGTGAATCTACAATTATCTCAATAAATTCAGTTAAAGATATTTTATTGTTTTTTTATTTAAAGACTTGCATCTTATAAAAAAATTTGAAAACAGAAGAAAAAGGATCAGAAAAATCACCATCCTGAAATAAAATCTTTTGGTGTATCTCTTTCTGGCCTTTGTTTTTTACACTTATATGAAAAACAAGTTGGGGCTAAACACCAGGGTGGTGCAGAGTGGGGGCCTGACTGTCCCCACCTTCTGTGACATCAGAATTCATGGCTTGAGAGATGCTTGGTGACCAGAGGCCGGGGAGGTGAGGGTACCCTGTTCCACCCAGGCAGCCTGACCTGAGATCATGGTGATCCAACAGGTGGGCAGCAGGAGGCGAGTGGCAGCTGAGAGAAGGGGAGGTCACTCTGAGGACAAGAAACAGGTGAGGCCAGACCAGGTGTACATGGCTTTCCTCCCATCTGGACTCCATTTGACACTCTAGGCAGACTGTAAGGCCCTCAAAGTCAGGAACGGGCTTTCAGCCCTACTCTCCCTAGATCCCAACCTGGTGGAACACAGCAGGGCTCAGGAGCTTCTTCTAGAAGTCATTACTGACACTCTTATTTAATTCTCCACACTGCCAGCAGAAGGTACGCTCCAGGAGGGCTGGGATTTTTATTTAGCTTCCTGCTGTATTCCTAGTGCCTAGAATACTGGTTGGTACATAACAGGTGCTGAATGAATGAATGAACTGAAATAAATAGGATAATACACCTGAATTGGAGAGGTCCTGGAGCTTTTGTTCTTAGGGCTGAAATTCAAACCTCACATAGGATTTTGTCAAAATGGAAAATGTTAGCACTTATGTGCACAGCCTGGTGCTTCTAACCCTCTCTCTTTCATGACATTCCCGAGAAGCAATTACTAGCAGCCTCATTCACAAATGGGTAAGCTGAGGTAGGAAAGGCAAAAGGCCAGACAGCAGGGACATACTGGGATTTGAAGCCAGGGCCATCTGATTCCAGAACCCTGAGCAAGGTGACCCTGCACTCCACTGCCTCCCAGGTGGAGAACTGAGGGAAGGATGTAAGAGGAGGCTGGGATGGTCATCTGGGCCTTGCACACTGTGGAAAGGGGTGGGATTTTATTCTGAGATTAGTAAGAAGCCATTGAAGGGTTTTAAGGAGAGCGATACATGACTGACCTATATATGTTTTCAAAAGATTTGTTCACTCATACATTTAATACACGTTCCAATGCTTCCTTTATGCTGGACTTTGCGGGGCTCCCATTATGCTGCAGCTGTTGCTAAAAAAGTGTCCCACGAATCTCAAACCCCAGGAATGCTCCTTTTAGAAAAGTCATTTAAAATGTTCTGTGGTTTGGGGAATGCTGATACCCTCGTTCCCTTCTTGGAGATTTACACAGCTCGTTCACATAATGAAGGCTCTGACAAGTCCTGCGGTAAGGAAATCCACATGACTTTGTTTACCACAGCATTTCCCAAATCAATTCGATGACAGAGTCCCCACCTTGCCTTTTTGAAAGACCTTTCAGCATATATCAAAATCCACTTTACAGGTGAAGAAACTGAGGCTCAGAGAGAAGAAAATGATTTGGCTCGGGCCCCACAACAGCACAAGAGAAGGACTAAAACTCAATCTTAGTCCCTGTTCCCTGCCTTTGTCTCCACCCTGCACACAAACACACACACACACACACACACAAATAGCAGCAAGTATGCTGGTGAAGATACCATCCTGTAAAGCACATTGACAGAGAAGTGGTTAAAGAAATAGAAGAGCTTTCAGACCACAGAATGTTCATCAGCCGTTATAAAGAATAAGTCAGTTCTATGTGTCTTACATAAAGAGAGTCTCAGGGAATATTGTTAAGAAATTTAAAAAGTGCCCTAATCTGAAATGTACAATGATTTCACATTGGGTGTCCACACCCAGGAAGTTGCTACCCAGATCAAGCTATAGAGCATGTCCAAGGTTCCTCCAAGGCCCCTCCCAGCTCACACTCCATAACCACAATTCTGAGTTCTATCAGCACAGATGAGTTTTGTATGTCCCTGAATTTCATGGGAATGGAATCAAACAGTGTGTCCCTTCATGACTGGCTTTTTTCACTCCTAGTGCGTGTGAGAGACTCAGTCATGTTGCTGCTATGTAATTAATTTTTACTTTTTTTTTAAAGTTAATAATAATATAGTTGCTAGTATATATTTTTGAAAAGCTATCCAGGGAAGCGACAAATTATGCAAATGTCTTATCTTCTTTGTTTGTGGTAGCCAGTCTAAATCTTGCTTCACCAAGACAGGTACATAAGAAATGTACTATCTCAAGTCAGTTTAAATCTGGCTCAGCCCACATCCAGCGAGGTGGGGAGAAAGTCAATGTCGGTCACTACTGTGTCCACCTTAATCCTCTCTCCACTTTTGTTTACCCCTGACACCATCACTGTCCCAACTCACATTGTCTGTTGAAAGAAGTTGTCTTTGAATTCCCTGTGCTAAGACCTCCCAGCCACACCACGAGGCCACCCAGGTGAGGGTACCGGGCCCCTCCCAGACTCAGATTCCTCCTCTATCTTCTCCCACCTCTCCAAAAGGCTCTCAGTTTTCTCCCCTCCTGATCCTGGCACACCCATCAGAATCTCCTAAATGGTCTTGGACTGACCCAAGCTCCAGGGAGCAATGTTGTCTTCAGGCAGCCGTTTCATTCCTGCACCCAAAGCCCAAGAGGTAGACTTCCAATTGCAGCCTTAACACAGTAACTGGGGCTAAACTAGCCCTCCCATTCATTGTAAGCAGCCATGAAATTGACAAAATAAATGAAGCAACTATTTTCCAGTGAGGGCAGCAGACAGCACAAAAGTGCAACCCCTGAGAAAAGAAAACTGGTGATTGCCTCAACTCTTTTCCAACGACGGCTGCACCAAGAGTTAGAGGGCGAACAGAGCCCAGCAGTCCTGCTGAGCTGCAGAGAGTCTGTGCAACTGAAGCAGCTGGACTCCACAGGGCAAGGCATTGGAGAGGAAGAAGAGCTGGGTGTTGAGAGGACCCCGAAAGCCCAGGCAGGGATCTCCATGACTTCTTGGCTGTGGGCTGCATGCAAAGGATTAGATTACCCATGGCTTACCAGACAGCAGCTGCTATGGGGTTTAGAGCAGAGATACTGGAAGTCCAGCAGTGCTGGAGGTGGATGGAATTCTGATCCAGCTAGAACCATGAAACTCCTTAAGATCCCAGGCATCCATTTGAGAGCACACATATATGTACAGACATACACACACACATATATATTCTCTATTCATACAATATAATATTACTCATCAATAACCTCGAACATGAAAACATGGAGACATCTCAGAAGCATTATGTTGAGTAAAAGTAGCTCAACAGAAAAGTATATAATATGGTTTCATTGATGTGAAGTTACAGAACAGGCAAAACAGCTCCACAGTGACAGAGAGCAGATAAGCGGTTCCCTATGGCGGGGGGGTGGAGGGGGTTGGTAAAGAGGGAGTTGGCCGCAAAAGCACATAAAGGAACTTTCTAGGATGATGGAAATGTTCTACATCTAGATTGGAGTGGTAGTCCACAAGCATAGACATTTGTCAAAACTCATCAAACTGTACATGTAAAATGTGCATTTTATTGTATGTGAATTATACCTCAATAAAGTCAACTCCTTTTAAAGATCATTTAAAAGAAAAAATGCAAAAGCAAGGCAAGGAATGAGGATAGAGGTGGGCCTTCCTTCTCAGCAGGGAGAAAGGAGGGAAAACACCAATGCAAAGTCAGTAAGTTGCCATGTTATCTAATTCTGCAATATTTGCGGGTTTTGTAGTAAGTACACGTGACTTAGATAATTAGGAGAAAGTGAAGCTCTAACCATGATCTTATAGCAGCCCCATGCCTAGCCCTCTGTGAGGGAAACAGGGAAGGCACGTACACCCTCCAGAAATTCACCTCCTCCCTCCTTCTCTTCTTGCCCCCGGACACTGTTGGCGTTGCTGATCTTGGTGCTATATGTGGGCGCAGGAATATCAGGTGAGCATTCTGGGATCTGAGGAGGAAGGAGCCAAGTCCACACGGAGTCAGGAGCATATTCTGGAGATGGCTGCATGCCAAGGGGGCCTCCACAGCTTGCCTTCTCCCATCCCCTTCATCCCATTGGGATGATCAACCGAGTTTATTGCAACTCACTCTCCTTTCCCTTATTAAGAGGTGGTGTGGGCTTCCCTGGTGGCGCACTGGTTGAGAATCCGCCTGCCGATGCAGGGGACGCGGGTTCGTGCCCCGGTCCGGGAAGATCCCACATGCCGAGGAGCGGCTGGGCCCGTGAGCCATGGCCGCTGAGCCTGCGCGTCCGGAGCCTGTGCTCCGCAATGGGAGAGGCCACGACAGTGAGAGGCCCACATCAGAGAAAAAAAAAAAAAAAAAAAAAGAGGTGGTGTTTGTGCCTGTTTCACGGAGAGGTTGGGAGGTGTCAGAAAGAATCAGAGAATGTAACTATGCCCAGAATCCTAAGACTTCCCAGGTAACACATTCTCCGGGAACTTTCAGAAACCATTGGCAAGGGTAGGTCGACATGAAAAGGCTCAAGATGCAATGTGAGTGTCTGCCTTTCAGGTGTTTGAATACCAGACCGATGACCCCTCAGAAGAGCCAATCAAGGTCATCAGGACCTGGTTGAAGGAGAACTTGCATGTTTTCACGGAGAAGCTAGAGAAAGAGGTGCGAGACCTGGAGGAGTGGCTGGATGCCCTCCTGGGAGACGGGTACCCAGAGGAGCCCGGCGCCACCCTAAAAAATCACTTGTGAGGGGCCAGGGCTGGGACCTGGGCAGGAGGCCAAGTGGAAGGGGGCAAAGATTCCCAGGGGTTCCTCTAAGTAGGGCTGAGCTGTGACACTTGAAGTGTAGGGCAGCCAAGAAAATAAAGTAGTTGAGACACTGAGAACTCTGTTGTCACCACTGCTGGTCCATGAAAGCTGAAATCAGGTCAGGAAGACACCAGGCTCTGCTGAGGTACCATCACTTGTAGCAGGACTCTGGTGCACAGGAACTAACACCAGCCTCAGAGCCAGCCACAGGGTCAGGACCCTTCTCTTCCACTTTACTTGAGTCACTGTGCAAAATTCCTCAACCTCTCTGCAACAAAATATCTCATTAATAAGAATCAGGGAAACAAACTTTGCCTCACAGGGTTACATTGAGGATCAAACGTGTATATATCGTGTATGTCTGGCATATAGTAGGTACCTGATAAACAGTTCTTCCTTTTTCACATTCCTTCTTTCTTCCTCCTTGGAAGTCAGCAGGAGGATGCTGGGTGTAGAGTATACAGATGGTATGTGACAACTCAACCTTCTGACACTGCTGGTAGAAGCGTAAGTTTCCAGAACCCTTCTGGAGGGCAATTTGGTGAGAGCTATCAAATTCACAAATGCATTTATCCCTTGACCCAGCAATCAACTTCAGCGATTTATCATATGTATCAATATATGCACATTGTGAAGTTACATACTTTGCTTCTAATAGCAAAAAAAAAAAGGAACAATCCAAATGAAAATGATATCAGAAGGGCACTGGTAAGTACATCCAAACAATGAGATACCCTGTAGCTATGAAAGAGAAAGAAGAGGAGGCTTTCCTACTGATATGGAAAAGCCTGAAAGATATGTTGATGACGAAGTTGTGATTGAATACGCATAAAAACTCTAGATGGATACAAAACAAGGGGAGCTTGAAGGGAGTTGAACCGGGGCAAATTTATGACAAGGACGGGAGGGAAACTTTCCATTGTTTACTTTTGACACTTTCCTATTTTCAAACTATGTGAATGTTTTGCCTATTCAAATATTTTTTTAAATAAAATTACCTATTATTTTGCTTGCAGACGGGGACTGGAATACAGTGTATACAAGCAAAAATAACAATATCACTATGATGAAATTATGAGTGACTTTTAATTTTTTTCTTTTTGGCCATCTGCACAGCACAGCTTGTGGGATCTTAGTTCCCTAACCAGGGATCGAACCTGTGCCCCCTGCAGTGGAAGCACAGAGTCCTAACCACTGGACCACCAGGGAATTCCCTAATTTTTTAAAAATAGTGCCAAGAGAAAACCTCTCTCTTTTGATTATTTTTATTAAGCAATGAGAATGCTTGTCTAGGATTTTCCCTTTTTCCCTTGACTTCCAGGAAACTCAGAGTTCAGTTGTCCATTATAGGAATTATATTAGCCTCACTTCTTTAGGTTATGTATTTCCCCTTCTTATGACTTTTTTGTTTTTTTATTTTAATGGAATTGTTATATATCTGCCAATTATTAGGACCACCTCAAATCTTTGAAAAGTCTTGAGGGTTCCATTTAAAATAATCTCAGAGGATATCTGACTTACAGGGAACGTCACAGCAATCCGTTTGCCAGAAGGAATGAATCAATTGTCATTTGGGTTGGAAAAAGTCTTTGCAAGTTATGGTCACAGTTTGCCTGGGGGTGGGAACCAGAATCTGTTTTTTCTCATTTGCAGCTATTTCAGCAAGAGTTCTACAGGAAGGGGTTGATTGATATTTCCTGGTGTTCATGTTTACTATTACCATACAAGTTGTAGTTATAAATCCAAAATCACGTATATCATGTATGTTCTATGGGTACTTTAAAGGGTTCTCAGGCGTAAATTTGACAATATACAATATACAATTAAGCCTAAGACACACTTTAGACTTTAAACCAAGTTGTAATTCTACTGTATCTGTAATATATATGTATGTGTTTATAGAATACTTATATATTATATGTACTTACATATTTTGTTATATATAAAAGACAGTTTAGGTGTTTATATATGTAATTTGGGGGATACATGAAAAAAAAGAAAGCAGAGCCTAGATCCTTGAGGAATGGGACCACCCCCGTGGACATTACCAGAGCCTTTGAGGAGTTAGTCCCCTGAAAGCTCTTGGATGCCACTCATCCTCCCCTCCCCCCCGACACAAAGTGCCTAATAGGGACCCACTGACGGTGGTTACTGTTGGTTTCCTGCTTTGTGAGCCCATAAAGAACAGTGAGCCCTTCAGGGTGGCTCAGGCCATGAGGCCCAACAAGGGAACCAGGACCTCACAGGAATCGAGGGCATACCACGACACGGGATGGTGGAGACTGGAACAGGAAGGTCTTTATGAATCCAAGGTATCCACCAAGGCACTCCAGGAGCCCTCGCTGCAAGAATCTGGGTTCTCTCCAGTGTTCCACCTTTACCTTGCCTTTCTCCGGGTCTCTGTTTCCCTTTGTGTGACTGCTCCATCTCTTCTGCTTCCAGTGGCTTCCTTGCCCTCCACTCTGTGTATTGTATCCCTTCTTGAGCTCTATGCTTCTGCTTCTGAATCCTCATAACTCTGATTCAGTCCTAGTCTCACAGGCCTCTCTCTTCCTCATGACCTTCTAACTTCTATCGACCATGTGATTCTGCCCGTATTTCCCAGGTCAGACTCTAGGGGGAGTGGATGGGATACAATTGGCCCATCTCATTCACTGGAGCTTCTGGTGCTGAGCCAGACTCTGTGCCAGGCAGCCTTTGGATTGAGTGAGCTTGGGGAGAATCAGGTGCTCCAGAACAAAGCTGCTCATACAAGAAACAGCCTGGGCCCCTTCCTGACAAGAGGCTTTGGACCACATGTGATGACCTGATTTACATTTCCCAATGGGGTCAAAACGTGGCAGAGAGAGTGACGGCAACCCTTGTACCTGGAGCCCCAAGAATCTATATCAGAGAAGCAGAATTGTGTGAGACAAACATTCAAAGGCTGAACACAATTGCTGAGAATGAGGTGGGAGGGGCTTGACCACCAGAACCACATAGATGCATGGGGCAGCCCAAATAGAGAAGATTTAACTCTCTGCCTTCACTTCCTGGGTGTGAAAAATACAAATGACACACTTAAAAATAAGAGTATGACTACCTTCTATAACTTTGAAGTCTTATAATTTGAATGATTTTAGCAAAATGTTGCCCAGTAAACCTATTAAGGGGCCCACTTTCATATCTACAGAATGGATTTCCCTTGAGAAGAGAAAAAGTCTTTTCCTTAAGAAGGCAACTCTACATTTCTCCAAAGAAGACATACAGATAGCCAACAGTCACATGAAAAAATGCTCAACATCACTAATTATTAGAGAAATGCAAATCAAAGCTACAATGAGGTACCACCTCACACTGGTCAGAATGGCCATCGCCAAAAAGTCTACAAATAATAAAGGCTGGAGAGGATGTGGAGAAAAGGGAACCCTCTTGCACTGTTAG
Source organism: Physeter macrocephalus (assembly GCF_002837175.3). Lineage (NCBI taxonomy): Eukaryota > Metazoa > Chordata > Mammalia > Artiodactyla > Physeteridae > Physeter > Physeter macrocephalus. Next base: position 3,289,627 of record NC_041215.1, read on the forward strand.
TGGGAATGTAAATTGGTGCAGCCACTATGGAAAACAGTATGGAGATTCCTTAAAAAACTAAAAATAGAGTTAGCATATGATCCAGTAATCCCACCCCTAGGCATATATCCAGAGCAAACCATAATTCGAACAGATACATATACCCCAGTGTTCATAGCAACACTATTTACAATAGCCAAGATATGGAAGCAACCTAAATGTCCTTCAACAGATGAATGGATAAAGAAAATGTAGTGTGTGTGTGTGTATATATATATACAGACAGTGGAATAATACTCAGCCATAAAAAAGAATGAAATAATGCCATTTGCAGCAACATGGATGGATCTAGAGATTACCATACTTACTAAGTGAAGTAAGTTAGACAAAGACAAATATCATATGATATCGCTTATATGCAGAATCTTTAAAAAATGATACAAACTTATTCACAAAACAGAAATATACCCACAGACATAGAAAACAAACTTATGGTTACCAAAGGTGAAATGGGAGGAGGGGTAAATTAGGAGTTTGGGATTAACATATACACACTACTATATAGAAAATAGATAACCAACAGGGACCTACTGTATAGCACAGGGAACAATACTCAATATTTTCTAATAACCTACAAGGGAAAAGAATATGAAAAAGAATATATATCTGAATCACCGCGCTGTACACCTGAAACTAACACAACATTGTAAATCAACTATACGCCAATTTAAAAAAGAAAGAAAGAAAGAAAGAAGGAAACTCTTCCCAGCTCCTTCCATTCAATCAAGATTGTGATTAAGATATACACACTACGAGGGACTTCCCTGGTGGTCCAATGAAGGGGGCACGGGTTCGACCCCTGGTCGGGGAACTAAGATCCTGCATGCTGCATGGCATGGCAAAAAAAAAAAAAAACATATACACAATACTATATATAAAATAGATAACCAACAAGGACCTACTGTATAGCACAAGGAACTCTACTCAATATTTTGTAATAACCTATATGGGAAAAGAATCTAAAAAAGAATGGATATATGTACATATATAACTGATTCACTTTGCTGTACACCTGAAACTAACACAACATTGTAAATCAACCATACTCCAATAAAAATTTTTTTAAAAAGAAAAAAGTATCGATTGGACCACACATGTGCCAGCCACTGATGAATGAGACGTTTATAGGCTAACGGTGAAAACAAATGAAAGAAACAAGTAGAAAAGTCAGGACAAGGCAATTTCAGAGAATAATAAATAGTAGAAACGAGACCACTTAGCAAATCACTGTAGTTCCAGGTAGAAATGAAGCCTTGGCGTGGGGGAAAAGTGCGCAGAATCAGGAAACATTCTGATAATGTATTCAGCGGGACCTGCTGATGGATGAGAATGTGGGAGAAGAGTCTAGAAAGCTATTTTCCAGGCCTCAGGACTTCCTCTCTTTTCAGCAAGGAGGAACCTGAGCCATGAGTCAGGTTTTGACCCAGGTAGCCCACGAGGGCAAGATGGAAGAGACAGGCTTGGTCTGGTTAAGGGGAAAGTGGCCAGTTGGAAAAATGTCATGACCACTCAGGTATCCACATTTCTTTCCTTTGTCTCAGGCACCTGGAGCATGAGGTCAGCATTACAACAGTTAAAAACTTATAATTAATTGTAATTGATGGTTCTCTCCCTTATCTCTCTTTTACTTAATAGATTTGGCAGCCTTCCTAATGCTCCCTCAGGCTCTTCTCTTTGGCTAACACTGATTCATTCTACTTTTTAATTTGTTTGTCTTATTGCATTTGGTCAGCTGCCTTTCTGTTCTTTCACCTTATATATATTATATAATGGGGGAAAAAAACCACAATCATTCAGTTAATTCATGTTTTAAAGATAAGAATCTGCTAATCTAGACAAAACCTAGGTAAGGTAAAGTCCACCTGTATGTTAGCCATAAGTAGTTCATAAGCATATTATGATTATCGGGAAGAAATAATAAAATTGTGATAGCTGACATTTAGAAAATGCTTCCTGCATTCCTGTTTTAGGGGCTTGGTCAAGTGCTATTGTTATTTCCAGTTTATGGGAGGGGAAACTGAGGCAGGGAGAGAGTACATCATTGTTAAAATCATATCATCAATAAATGGGGAGCCAGGATTCAAACCCACACTATCTGGCATCAAAGCCTTCACACTAACCCAATGTGCTTTACAGCCTCCCCTCCGTTAAGTCCAGCCAAGATAATCTCTTTCTCTCTTTGAAAAGTTATCCTTTTATTGTTAAGGAATCATATGTCAATTAAATTTAGAAGGCAGTAAATATTACATGTCAGGTACACATATAGAGAAGTAGAAATCGTATTTCCTGCCCTGATATAGTTGGTCTGTCTACCATGAAGCCAAGAAACAAAGATGGAAAAAAAGAAATATCTAGCTTGTTTTAAAAGCCATTGGGTGAAGTGCCAAAGGCACCTAACTAATTGCCAAATGAGTTAAGTATTTATTGACTTAACTAAGAGTTCAGAGAAGGGATAGGGTGCTTGAATTGGCACTAACATGAAAATCTGTTAGTCCAGTTATAGAAAAATGCTGAAATTTGAATTAAGCTATGGCCAAGAGGAAATCGTGGGAGAAATGGAAGAAAAGATGAATGATGGGTGGGGGCAGAGAGGGGCCCTTCCTGCTAGAACCACATCTCAGGTATGGGTACTGTGGCCCAAACTAAACCCAAGGGTCAGATCTCAGGTCTCAGGTAAGATTTAGAACCAGCTTCCCAAAGGTCTTTGTGAGAATAAGGTTTAAAAAAAAAAAAAAAACCTTAAGAAGGAGGGACTCAGGCTCCATTGAAATTATTCCAAGAGCAGGAAGGTTCATTTCCAGTCTTCATGTCATATTTTTGATGATGTCAAATAAAAAAGTGGATTTAATCTGTTCCCTTAATCCACAAATTTGTTCAACAAAATTGTGAAAAGCACTAAATCCAATTTGGTTCAAATCTGGCTGTCAGAAGGATAATTGAGGGATGGAACCAAAGAAGACGTCTTTTGGGGCATCCAAATCCTTTCTGTTGTGACATTTCCAGGAGGAGGAGCATTCTTGCCTTAGGGCAGGGACAGAGCTTTAGTCCAACAGTGCTGCTGGCCTTCTTAGTCGAGTGGCTGAGCCTTCAGCAGAAGGCCCCAAGTTATCTGAGTGCTTTGGCCAAATCACTCAGAGCCTCAGTTTCCCTCCCTGTCATACAGTGTTACTACACTTTTTTGAGCAGCTGTTGAGACACTAAGAGGACACGATGACAGTAAAGCATAGTTCTAGGAAAGCTAGTAGGTGCTTAGAAAAGGAAGCATAACAGAAAAGTCCAAAAAAAAAAAGTAGATCCAAACACAGTAAATCCAGGGACATTGGGCCTTCTCTCTCTCTCTCTCTCTCTCTCTCTCTCTCTCTCTCTCTCTCTCTCTCTCTCTCTCCCCCACACCCACCCGTTTGCCTCCGGGCTGGCCCCATCCTCAGGCATGCTGTCCCCACAGTGGAGGCAGCATGGCTTCTGGAGCTCCAGGCTAGATCACATCCTCTCCGTCTCCCCGGAGGAAAAGAAATGCCTCTTCCCTGAGAGCTGTGCTCGAAATCCTGCATTTGAGCCTGGTGGCCCTCGGTTTGGATCACATACCATTCCTGAGCTACTCCTCGGGGCTGAAGTGATGCAATGCTCGCATTGGCCGGACCTGCTCACACACCCATCTCTCTAGCCAGGGATAATCCTAAGCACAGACTGAGGGGTGGGGAGCCGTGGTTCCCCAAGGGAAATCGGGGTACTATTAGCAGAATGGGGGAAACCAGTGCTAGGAAAAATTTTTTAATACTATGTTAAAGTACCAATAACAGCAATTCATTTTCATCACACTCCAGCAACAGGGTGTAAAGTGCTTTCTCAGCTATCCTACCTCACGTGGATCTGAGCTCTATACAAGACAAGTGATCTTTTTTAACACCCTGGTGCATGGCCAGCTACAGCAGAATTTACTTCTCCTGCCTGTGAGCCCAGGCTAAGTGCACATCAACGGAGGTGAAATGAAGAAGCTGAAAGGTCAGGGCTTTGGGGTAAAACAGATGTGGTCCAAACCCTGCCTCTCCACTCCCATCTCTGCACTGTGACCTCAGACAGGTCACTGCATCCTTCTGAGCTGCCCATAAAGTGGGGTTTGTCTACATATCTCCAGGGCCTACTGAGAGGATTAAGTAATAACAGCCAACTTTTTTTTTTTTCTTTTTTTTTTTTTTTGTGGTACGCGGGCCTCTCACTGTTGTGGCCTCTCCCGTTGCGGAGCACAGGCTCCGGACGCGCAGGCCCGGCGGCCATGGCTCACGGGCCCAGCCGCTCCGCGGCATGTGGGATCTTCCCGGACCGGGGCACGAACCCGCGTCCCCTGCATCGGCAGGCGGACTCAACCACTGCGCCACCAGGGAAGCCCATAACAGCCAACTTTTAATTAGTGTTTACTATGCTCCAGGAGCAATTCTAGATGCATTATGGGCAGCACCTACCTTATTTAATCATCACAACAAATCTATGCATCAGGTACTATCAGTGTCTTCACTGCACACGTAAGGTAACTGGAACACGGGGTACATAACTCTTCCAGGGTCACAGAGTAAGTGGTAGAGCCAGGACGCAAACTCAGACAAGCAAATTCCGGGGCCACGTGCTGAAACCCCACCCTACACTCCTTCCGGATTAAATGAGGTAATGCGCATGCAAGAGCGATGTAAACTGTAACACGTTGTATAAATGTCACTTGCTATTACTTCTTTCCTCCAGCCCTGGTCATTAAGGCCACAAGGGACCTCATGAATCTACCGTTCAGATATTTTCTCAGGGCTAGACTTGGTCTCTGAGCTGCACTTCCTCCCAGCCTGCCTTGGACTCTGAGGCTACCCCTCGAGATCCATCTGATTCGTTTCATTCTCCAGTCTCAGCAAAGTCGCTTTTTGCACACAGTCATTCATTTCCTCCACAACTCGTAATGACCACAAGGATGAGCTGCAGCCATACTGGACAGAACAAGAAGCAACATGGTCTCTGCCCATATGGCGCTCCCAGTATGGTGGAGCAGTCACAGAAAATGGGGCCAGGGGAGGAGATTCAGCTTCACGGATAAATTGGACATAATATTAGAACCTGGCTGTCAGGGTGGTGGCAAGATATACACGAGAGGAATCAGGCAAGAAGGGTACCCAGCGCAGTCAGCTGAACACACTTAGCTATTGTCACAAAATGAATTCTACTGCCTCACTCCCTCTGACACAGAGCTTAGGACTCACTCAGTACAACTTACTTGTTCCCCTCTCTAGACATCCTTTGTTATTCTTGGTTTCTGCTTTATTTCTCATATCAAAACACACACTCATTAGCAGAAATTCAGAAAAAGTAAAACAAATGTACATTTTTTAAAAATAACAGGTGTATAGAGACAGAAAGCAGATTGGTGGTTTCCAGGGGCCAGTGGGAGTGGGGAATTGGGAGTGAATGCTTACTAGGCACAGGGTTTCCACTTGGGGTGATGAAAAAGTTATGGAATTAGACAGGGGTGATGGTTGCACAACATTGTAAGTGTACTTAATGTCACTGTATTGTACACTTTAAAATGGTGAAAATGGTAAATTTTAAGTTCCGTGTATTTGCCACAATTAAAAAAAAAAATGCTGGAGAGCATAACCTCACTACCCAGAGTCAGCCAAAGCAATGTTTTGTGGGTTTCCCTCCACCTTTTTTTCAATGCATATTTTAAAATAGTTAAAGTCATACTGCAAGTATCATTCTGTATCCTCCTTTTTAAATCCAACCATATGTCATCAGCGTTATTCCCATGTCCTGCATAACATTGTTGGGTATTTAAGGAGTTCTTTTCTTCAAAGAACTATTCACTATTATTAACAAATGCACTCAGAAAATGAAAGGAAAGCCATAGATGGGGAGAAATTATTCACAATACTATACCTGACAAAAGACTTATATCCAGAATATATAAAGATCTACAAATCAGTAAGAAAAATATAAACCACCCAATTTTTTTAATGTGCCATAGGTTTGAAAAGACACTTCAGAAAGAAGATTTATGAACGGACAATAAGCATGAGGAAGGTGCTCAACATCACTGCTCATCAGAGACATGTGTATTAAAATCACCATGAGACACCAGGGGGATATCCCACATTGGAGAGGAGGGGAGGGAGCTGCAAATCTCATACATTGCTGATATAATATTATGCAAACCACTTTGGAAATCAGTTTGGCAGTTTATTATAAATACACATATAAGACACTGTGCCCTAATGATTCCATTCTAAGTATTTACCCAAAAGAATGAAATGAATGAGGCCACACACACACAAAACCACAAACTCAAACACAAAAGCAAAAACAAAACCTTGCACAAAAATGTGCGTAGCAGCTTTATTCATAAAAGATAGCAACTGGAAATAACTCAAATGCCCATAAATAAACTGTGATTATATTCATACAGCAGAATACTATTCATAAATAAAAGAATGAACTACTGATACATAGAACAGCATGGGTGAGTCTCAGAAGCATTATCTTGCTTGAGATAAACAAGATATAAGACTATATATTGTCTGATTCCATGAATAACTAGACTATGGTGATAGAAATCAGGTTGGTATCTCAGGCAAGGTGTACAAGGAAACTTGCTGGAGTGTTGGGAATAACCTATATCTTAATATGAGGTGGTGCTTACATGGGTGTTTGCATTTGTTGCAATTCATTGGACTGTATACTTCAAATCTATTTTACTGTATATAACTTATGCCTCATTAACATTGAAAATAATAAAATTATATGCCAACTCTATCACTCAACAATTTCATTCCTAGATGTTTACCCAAGAAAAGAGCATGTACTCACAAAAAGTCTTGTATAAAAATATGCATGGGCTTCCCTGGTGGCGCAGTGGTTGGGAGTCCGCCTGCCGATGCAGGGGATACGGGTTCATGCCCCGGTCCGGGAGGATCCCACATGCCGCGGAGCGGCTAGGCCCGTGAGCCATGGCCGCTGGGCCTGCGCGTCCGGAGCCTGTGCTCCGCAACGGGAGCGGGCACAACAGTGAGAGGCCTGCGTACAGCAAAAAAAAAAAAAAAAAAAAAAAAATTCATTGCAACTTTATCCATAAGAGCCAAAAACTGTAAATGGATTAAATATTCCAATTAAAACAGAAAGATGATTAATCTCAATTTTTTTAAATGCATGTTGCTTACAAGAGACACAAATATAAGGACCCAGAAAGGTTGAAAATAAAAGGATGAGAAAACATATCTATAAAAATACTAAAATAATAAATAGGTATATTAAAAAGCAGGTATAGGTCTACTAATATCAGATCAAACAGACATTAAGACCAGAAGTATTATTAGACATAAAGAATAACAATTCATAATTATAGAGGGGTCAATTCAACAGGAACATGTAACAATCCTAAATTCAAATGAGTTTAGTAATGGAGCCTCAAACACCGTAAGAATTAAAAGGAGAAACAACCACATCCATAATCATAGCACAATGTTTAGAAACATGTCTCTCAGTAACTGATAATACAGATATAAAATTAATATAGATATACTAAGATTTAGTGACATGAATAACAAATTTGATCAGACCCAAACCTATTCAGTCACCTAGTTTATGGCAAACATACCACTACAGTGTAGCAGGGGCAAACTCTCTTGCTAATAAATGGTGCTAGATAAACCGCACAAACTTATGGAAAATATGGACCTTGACTCTGACCTCATACCACACCCAAGATTCTATTTCAGGTGAATCATGGACCTACATATGAAAAGTAAAACAATAAAGCTTCTAGAATAAAACATGGGTATATATTTATGGCTATGGATAGACAAAGATTTCTTCAACAAAACATAAACACTAAACATAAAGGAAAAGATTAGTAAATTAGACTATTTTAAAATTAAGAAATACTGTTCATCAAAAGACATCATTAGAAGATTAAATGAACAAACAGAAGGGGAGAAGGCATTTGCAATTCATGTCTCCTACAAAGAACGTGTATACTGAATATATAAAGAACTTCTACAAATCAATAAAAGACAGACACCATCCCCCTCCCCATGGGAAAAACATTGAACAGGCACTTCACAAAAGGGCATACCCAAGGGGCCAATTAGTTATTCATGAAAACCTAATTAAAACCACAATGAGATACTATCACCTAAAATCAGGATGTTTACATTTTTTTAAACTGATACCAAGTGTTGCCAAGAGCTCCTGGCGCTCTCACATACTTCTGCAGGAGTGTAAATTCGTACAACTGCTTTGGAAAACTGTTAGCAGGACCTAGTGAAGCTGAACATACACATGTTTTATGAACCCAAAATTCTATTCCAAATGTAGACTCTCAGAAGTATGTGTGTGTATGTGTGTGTGCAGGTGTGTGTGTATCGAAAGTCATGTCCCAAAATAACATAGCAACATTATTTTTAATACTTATAAACTAGAAACCATTCAAGAGTTCATCCATGGTAGAATGGATAAATAGTTTTCCATTCATACAATGCAATACTATCCAGTGAAAAAGAACAAACCAATACATGCAAGACCATGAATAAGTCTCACAGATATAATGTGACTGAAAGTCAGATACGGTTCTCTGTGACCCATTCACATGAACTTCAGAATCAGGCAAAATTAATCTATAGTGATACAAGTCAGAATATAGGTTTCTTTTAGAGGGTAATGATCAGGAGGCAGTATATATATGTGTTAGCATACGGTATTTGTTTTTCTCCTTCTGACTTACTTCACTCTGTATGACAGACTCCAGGTCTATCCACCTCATTACAAATAACTCAGTTTCATTTCTTTTTATGGCTGAGTAATATTCCATTGTATATATGTGCCACATCTTCTTTATCCATTCATCTGTTGATGGACACTTAGGTTGCTTCCATGTCCTGGCTATTGTAAATAGAGCTGCAATGAACATTTTGGTACATGACTCTTTTTGAATTATGGTTTTCTCAGGGTATATGCCCAGTAGTGGGACTGCGGGGTCGTATGGTAGTCAAAGAACATTCTTTAGCTTCATTTTAACTTGACTTTATCCAACAAGTCAGCAAATAATTACCACAGCTCAAGCTACAATGAATCCAGATCAAACTGTTTCACTTTCTATCTCTCTACTCCCTCCTCACCCCCACCAACGCAGTAGGAAAGGATGGGAAGGGATGAACTTGAGCAAGATATGATAGGGAGTAAATCATTCCTCGGTGTCTGCGGGGGATTGGTTCCAGGACACCCCTGCAGATACTAAAATCCAAAGATGCTCAAGTCCCTTACAATATAAAATGACATAGTATCGTTGGCCCACCATATCCGTGGATGCAGAACGTGCGGATAGTGGAGGGCTGACTGTATCAACAGGACTTACCATGGAGTGTGCCTGCATGGTGCTCAAATCCCTTCCCCAAATCACCTTTAGAGAAACTGGTGATGGGGGCTCCTAAAGACAGGTGGCCTGGAGGAAAGAGTCTGGGACAGGAGTCAGGGTGTCTTGGTTCTTAGCCCAGCTCTACCACCAGTTCATGGTGACCTTGGGCAGTCCTTTCCCCCTCTGGATATCTGTTTCCTCAATTGTAAATAAACAGCTAGATTAGCAGGTCTCTGAGCACTCTTCCAGTTAGAATTGGCTATGATCACATATGATTCTGTGAGTCTACATAACACTGTTTTAAGTGCTCTGTGAGGCACCTATGGGTACATTTATGTATGAGCTGAACATTGCATTCACCAGCATTCTCATTAGGAAGAGAAATGTATTTGTTAGGGGATGTGAGGATGTGAGCCTCCATGGGCACCCAAGTGTGCAAGGAAGGGGTTCTCCTGTAGGAGGAAAGGGGATAACTTTGCTTATACCTCCAGAGGGAAGAGGAAAGAGAAGCCCTGATAGACCCACAAGACGCTGGAAGGCTCTGTGTGTCTATAAAGCAACCGTTTCCCGTAGCCTCGCCAATCGTCAGTAACATCGCTAAATGCATGACATGCTTGGGGGCAGATTTTCTTATGAAAACTGGTGAAAGGCTTGAGCTCCCTGCACAGATCCACATGGGCCAGTCCCAAGGCAGCACACGCAAATGCAGGGGCCAGGAGGGAGAGGGAAGCGTGGAAACATTCTGCACAGGGACTGGCATGTCAGGGAGCATATGCACTCAGCTTACACACCCGGGGCAGGCAACGGGGGTTTCAGTTTCATTGAACCCAGCCTCCAGGGTGCAGGAGAGCCCTAGCTGACAAATACCTCACATCTTCTATGTGGAAGACTGCTATCCACTGCCCTCAACCTGCATGAAATAACCTTGGGCGACAGACAGGGCTCTTCCCTCCTTTCTAACTGGAGTCCCTGTTCTGGAGCTGGGACTGTCTCGCAGCAGCTGCCTCACTGATACCCTCACCCCTAGCGTCCTCTTGTTCCAGGGCGCCCTCACCTGGGTTGGGCGAGTACCCATGGCTGGCAGTGGTGCTCTGCAAACACGGTCCTCGCTACCCATCGCACAGGCTCTGCACGCTGGAAACCATTTTCCCTTCCCTTGATTGAAAATAAGGTTGAATTCATAATTTTACAATTTTTCAAAACTGCCTAACTCCGAGGGGGGAAAAGGGAGTTTTCAGTAACCCCTAGCCGGTAGCCAAGAATTAGCAAGGAAAATACTGCTTCCCACTTTCTAATTGATGCTTCTGCCAAGGGCCCCAGGTATGTCGGCTCCTGAACACGTGCCTTTGGGGAATTAGTCTCAGGAAACATATCCTCCGAGGCCATGTGTGCTTCCTGTCGCCCGCAGGGCTCCCGAGACCCGCTAGACGCTAATTTTCTTAATACAAAACCATTCCTTTTTTTGAAATGAAAAATGACTTGTTAAACCCCTCTCGGGTCCCCTTTTTTTCTCTCTTCCCAGAGAAACACATTAAAGTAAACAAACTTGAGATGTAAAATGAAAACAGGGGCCCCCGTAGCACCTGCAGGGTTTTACCAGCTCACATTACAAAGCTCTGTCTGAAGTGGCCCGAGAACTGTTTCCATTACAAATAGCCAGTTCTCTTGAAAGTAAGGCAAAAGCCAAATTAGTCAGATTACATCAGGATATATTTTCCTGTAGCATAAGTTCTTTGGAAACACCTGCCTGACATATTTCAGACGTGTGCCGAGGCGAGCCGGGCCCTCGGTGGTTTCCAGGGCTCGTCAGAGTCTCAACAAAAAAGGGTGTTTGGGTTTCACTAAGTAAAACTGGGTGAGATGCCTGTGTGGAATTTGCGTTGCTACAGACTGACTTTCTGGCACCTTTGAGGAGACAGGTTTTAACCAGCTCTGTCCCTGCAGCACTTGGCGGTGTCAAGAGGGTCCTGGCACATGGGCAACTTGCATCCGAACCTCCGTTGGTTGCAGGGGGAGACACATGGGGGTTACGTGGTCAGGGAGGCTTGAAGGGCCCGGTTGGAGTAGGAGTGTGTCCTCACTCTGTGGGAAATGCTAAAATTAGAGAAGAGAGCAGAGCCCACAGCCAGGCGGGGAGTTGAATGGAGCAGACAGACGAAGGCAGGTGATGCTCTAGGTCACCCCACCCCTCTTATCTTTCCCAAAACCCTAATTGACATTCTGCCCTTGACAACCCTCTCCCGCTGTAGACTTTATTATTTATTATTTCAGTAACGAATATGAATAATTTACTTTTTCAAATGATCTGCGTTGCTTAGAAAGTGCCTGGTCAAGTGAGTTGAATAAAATTATGGTAAATCCACAATGTGGAATATTACATAACCATTCCAGTGAGTCAGGGTGAATGACGGGGATGTTTGTGGAAAGACCTCCAAGGTGTACTAAGTGAAAAAAATCAAGTTGTAAAACAATAAGGATAAGATGATCCCATTTATTTAAAAGGAGACTTGGGGGGTGGGGGCAAAGGCATACACATGAAATACACACATGCCAGAAAATGCATAGAAAGTGGACCAGGAGAAGAGACAGTAAACTATTAACAGTGACCACCACTGGGGAGGGAATGGGGGTGGGGGAGGGAGAGATGAGGGGTCTTTCATTCAGAATATGCTTGAAATGGTTATGATGAGAACGGAGTCATGTATTACTTGTGTAAAGAGGATGTCCTTAATAAAATAATATAAAAAGTACATATACACACTATTATATATAAAATAGATAACCAACAAGGACCTACTGTATAGCACAGGGAACTATACTCAATATTTTGTAATAACAGATAAGGGAAGAGAATCTGGAAAAAAATAGATATATATGTATGTATAACTGAATCACTTTGCTGTACACCTGAAACTAACACGACATTGTAAATCAACTCTACTTCAATAAAAAAAATACGAAAATTGTGTGTTGGGGGGCAGTGCCTCAGCATTCCCGTTGAGTTCCTAAATCCCGAAAGCTGAAGATTTCACATCTCCAAGTGTGTGATGGTCCCGGGGCATTGCTGGATTTTCTTACACCCTGGCTGGGTCAAACACTGGCCAGCGATGCACTTGGGAAGCACACAGGTCGTGGAAACTGTTCATCAGCTGTGAGAGTGTATCTAACAGCACAGTGAGGATAAAAGTGCTAAGATCCACCATCCTGGATTGACACCCTGACTCAGCCACTTACAAGCAATAGGACTTAGGACACCTTCCTTAACCTCTCTGTGCCTCATTTTCTTAGCCATAAAATGGGGAGGAGAATAGAAGGTATCTGATAAAGTGGTCGTGGGGATTAGCATAGGACAATCAAGTGACAGCACTTGGCACAGGGCCTGGAGCCCAGTGAACACTCTAAAATGTGAGTTCTTATCGAGATTGGACATATCATAAAGTTTCTTCTTACATTTGTATGTTCTAATTGAGTACCTGATGGGGTCCAATTCAATGAATAAACATTTCCCCTTAAGATAAGGATATGGGTATTGCCACTGGCAGAGTAGGACCACTCAAGCACCCCGTGTGTGAAGGGCGTAGGACTGGGTCCTTTCACACCCATCAGAGAGCTCTTTACTCTGTCCGGAGAGACCCAAAATATGTAGACACAAGACTCCAGCGTGCCTCAGGTGAGGTATTCCAACAGGTCACCCAGAGGGCCAAGAGCAGACAGCAAAGCCAGAGGAAGGCACTGAGCAGAACTCCAAAGGCCAGGAGAGCAAATCACCTGTCATCTGGGCGCGGGGACCTCAAGGCTTGCGGAGGAGCATACGGAGGGGTACGGGGGGCTCCACCCCAGCCGCAGCACCTTGCCAGGGCACACCAGCTGTGTGAAAAGACCAGGGTGGAACTAAACAGCCAGAGTTTAAACTTAAAGCCAGGAAATTACTGACCTGGAGAGCAACCGTAGACGATCATCAGACGCAATGCGTGTCGGCTCCAACCTGCCTCCTCTCCCCCCCAGCAGGAATCTGAACTGTGCAAACTGAAATCAGCCCCCTGGACTCCTTTGTCTCACACATCCCAGCCCAGATTGTCAGCACAATTCCCCCTGGTAGGGTTTTTATGACTGGTGATGATGTAAGGAGTCAGAGAAAACACAGCTGGTCCGGCGTGCAGTTTACAAAGAGGGCGCTGGGAGAAAGTGTGCCTGTCCCCAGACGCCAGCCTTACAGCTGCTCAGGTCCCCCCATAAGGCTGAGGGTCTCCACCACCTCTCACGGAAGGAAACACATGGCTCAGACCAATGAGACATTGCTTTCATTTAAAAAAAAAATCAGATGTAGGCATTTTAAAAGCACTGTGATGTCTGGGGTTCTCCTTCCCTGACCCCATCATCAGTGAGTTCTCATTCTTGCTAACTTGACCCATTAAATACCAGTCTCAGATTCATTGCTTTCTCGGCATCCTCAGTACCATTTCCTGGGTTGGGCCTCATCGTCTCTCTCTCGGAGTCTATAACCACCTTCTGACTATTCTTCCTGCCTTCAGTCTTGGTTCCTCCAATCCAGTCTCCACCCAGTAGCCAGAGGGACTTTCTCAAACACAAATCATATCAGTCTCTCTCCTGTTTAAAACCTTCAATGGCTCCCTATTGCTTCCAGGATAAAGCCTAAACTCCTTTGCTGGTGCAGTCCATTCTTGTTATTCACATCAAGTCCTATTCTATACTCACCACCAACAGTGGATTCGCGAACATGGAACCATTGCTCTTAGGGGAAATACAGAGTGAGGGTCCTGTGAGCCTTTTGCTGTTGTTAACCAATCAATAAATAACCTTGTTCTATGTGTCTTTCTGTTTAATTTTAATATATATGTAACATATATTGCTGATTCATTAACACTGAACTCATGGCCAACAGGACTGTAACTCATGCCTCAATGAAGCTTTTCCAATGCAAGTATTTTCTGCATAAGACACAGGATGTGATCATCCTTCTTGAGGTTAGGAAAAGTAGACAGCACTATGCTTGGGGGCCATTTGAAACAGCGAAATCACCATCAAAAAGCATAAAAATGGGACTTCCCTGGTGGTGCAGTGGTTAAGAATCTGCCTGCCAATGCAGGGGACACAGGTTCGAGCCCTGGTCTGGGAAGAGCCCACGTGCTGTGGAGCAACTAAGCCCGTGTGCCACAACTACTGAGCCCACGAGCCACAACTACTGAAGCCTGCGTGCCTAGAGCCCGTGCTCTGCAACAAGAGAAGCCACCACGATGAAAAGCCCGTGCACCTCAATGAAGCGCAACCCCTGCTCACCACAACTAGAGAAAAGCCTGCGAGCAGCAGTGAAGACCCAACGCAGCCTAAATAAATAAATAAAAGCACAAAAATGGGACAAACATAGCACTAAATAGACTGAGGAAAGAACACTTGTTTATAGTATGAGAGCTGAAAGAGGAAGGCAGAGTGCCACCTTGTTAGTTCTCAGCTGGGAACGTGGCCATTGGATGACTCACATTTTTCATTGCTTTCCACATGTCCACGAATGACCACAAAAGCACTGTGAGTATTGATTTTGAAGTTGCAAATAAATTTTAATGAGTAAGTGAATTTGCAAATACGAAATCTGCAAATAACGGAGATGAACCGTATTTATTACCATTGCCTGCCCAGCACCTCTTTGTCCTGCTTCCAACTGGGAGCAGCGTGACCACTAAGGGTGGGCACATGACCACACAGAGCCAATCCCAATGGCCTATGCTCTTGGCTGCGGTGATTGGTCCATAGATTGGCACATGACCCAAGCACAGCCAATCAGAGCCCTTTCCTGGGATTTTTTTCTACTAGTTTTCTTCTAAGAGGGAAGAGTCTTGAATTTGGGGGAAGGACTTGGAAGGATGTGACTCTGGGCTGCCGATGACCATGTTCCTTGCTATGTTGGCCACCTGTGGTAGGAGAGGATGTAACTGAGGATGGGAAAGTGCGAGAGGAAGACAGACCAGGAACTGTTAAGTCTGGTTTTTCTTTACCTCTGCCCTCAAGTCTCCAGAATCCTTCAAAAAACACTCTTTCTTGCCTCTTACAACGAAGAGTCCAGACTAACATGGCACAGGAGGCTCTACCTGGGCTGGTCCCCATCTCCCTTACTTACTGTCATGTTCCTATTTCAAAAGTTACATGCCACGACACAGAAACACTCAGACTCCCTGTATGCCCTCTGTAGCTCCCCACCTCCACATGTGCTCAAGCTGTTCCCTCTGCCTGAAATCCACTTCCTTAACTCCTCAGCTCCATTATCTAGTCTTTCTCCAACCTCTCAGGCTAGGCTGTCTGCCTCTCTCTTGTTGCACCCAGACCAGAGTTCCATCTCCTTGGGTTTCCCGTAAAGCCCAGACCCAGCTCCTCTCTTATCTCAACACATGACCTTGAACTTACCTATTTATAGAACTCGAGTGCCTTGAGGGCAGAACTAGTTCATACATCACGTAGCTGGGGCCTGGTGCTCTAGGGATGCCCAGTGGGAGGGTGGCAAATCTGAATTTGGGGCCTAAAGTGCCAAGTCCAAGTCTCTGTTGCCATCTCTTTCCTGAGGCTAAGCGAGTGCTGCTGAGTTAGGCCCTTCATAAAACCCTTCATATCTGGACGACGACTTGCAGTTCGGAAAGCCCTTCTACACGCATGATTTCATACGAGCCTCACGAGAGCCCCAGGAGACAGCTGGATTGTTCTCTTCCTTTGAAGAAGCAGAGACTCACAGAAGTAAAGTGCTACTCTCCAATACACATAACTAGCAGGTGATGGAGCAAGACATAGAATGCAGGCTTCCGGGCTTTAAAACCAGTGGGTTCTGGGGCTTCCCTGGTGGCGCAGTGGTTGAGAGCCCGCCTGCCGATGCAGGGGAACCGGGTTCGTGCCCCGGTCCGGGAAGATCCCACATGCCACGGAGCGGCTGGGCCCGTGAGCCATGGTCGCTGAGCCTGTGCGTCCGTAGCCTGTGCTCCGCAATGGGAGAGGCCACAACAGTGAGAGGCCCGCGTACCGCTAAAATAATAATAATAATTTTTTTTAAAAAATAATAAAACCAGTGGGTTCTGGACCATGATATAAAGCTGGACCCTTCTTAGGTTGACTGTCCCTGAAACTCAGTATGCCTGTCAACTTCATCTCATGTGGATGGAGAATTGAGGGAGAAAGTGCCACATGTGGGAGAGGAGAGGGGCCTGTCCTATGCCAGGGAAACTCATGCTGTCTTGAAGGAAGGAGCACCTCTTTTTTACCAGCCCCAGTCAACAGGTACTTGGTCAAAAACTAGACAGTAAATAATATATTCAACCTTCATGAAATATTTTCCACATGCCTTAAATACTCTGCAGGCCCTGTCTCATTTAGTCCTCACAACCTAGGTGACCAGCTCATCCTGGTTTTGCCAGGGATGTCCCAGGTTTAGAACTAAAAGTCTGCATCTCAGGAACTCCCTCAGTCCTGGACAAACCAGGAGAGTTGGTTGGTCCCCACACCTCGTGACAATGACATGAGGCGGGTATTGCTCCCATTTTACAGATGAGGCAACTGAGGCTCAGAAAGGGAAATTGACTGACAAAGGTCACACAAGTAGTTAGCAGAGGAGCCAAGATACAAACCAACATCCCCTCTGATTCTAGAGCACTCCCACCCCTCAGCAAGGCCTCTGCAATCGACCATGTAACCAACCAGTCAGTCATCCGGAATGGATTAGCAAAATTGAGGCGTCATGCAGGAAGAGTGGGTGTCAGGCCACAAACATGACACAGCATGTGAAAAGGGAAAAAGTGCATCTAACCACCATTCCTTGGGCTTATATTTCTCATCTAATCTTCACTACTGTTGTGTCTCCATAGGGCTTCCAGATCAGCTAGAGGAACAACAAGCTTGACAGATGTTTTCCTCACTGAATTGACCCATGATTTGACTGTAACTGTGTCTGTACCTGATGCCAAAGCAACAGGCCAATTAATCCAATTCCATTGGCCAATACAGTGGAAAGAGAAAATAAACAAAGCTGGTCATCTGAGAGAGATGACCCAGTTGAGGACTGAATTTGGCTGGTTAATTCACCACACTGACCAGCAAATTTGGTTGTATCAGGTCACCTTAAGGCCCTTGGAAGACTCAGGCTGAACCATTTGAATTAATCAGTTCTGTTGGCAAGGTCTATATGTGGCCCGTACCTCCTCAACTGTAAAACACTAGATCAGCTTGATGATGGGAGCTGTACACTTCCCACATTATGTAAGGACTGTCCATGCTAAATGCTTGCTGGGATCATTATTTTCAAAGTTCATTATGTAAGAGGCACCAGCTCATGCATTATGAGCAGACCAGGGCAAAAATGACATCTAAGATATTTCACAAGTTTTAAAACTAGTGGCTCTACAAATACACAGTGATTTTTAAAAGAAAGGGGAAAGAAGAATTTATAAACCCAATAAAGTTGCAACAGGGGCCAAAAAAGATGAAAAGAAAAAGTTTCAAGCTGTGGTGAGCCACCTTCTGAGGGCTTCAGAACACTCAAATGCGGAATAATTCCTCACACAGAAGAAGGAAGGGGCGTATTCTTAGCAATGCCAATCAACAACTTACCCTCCTCCTGCCCTACCCCATCACCACCACTAAGTTGTATGGATTCCATGTACAAAGTAAGAGGAAGCCAGCAAAGAACCGAACTGTCCATTCCTTCTCTGGTGTTTTAAGCAAACTCAGCCCAGATACCTAACCCAGCTCACCAGGGCAGGTACTAGACACCTTCCCTGCTTGCTGTGCACCCAGATCACACCAGTGTACCCATTAGAATAGCCAACAATGGGTAACGTGTATTAAGCACTGACTGTACACCAAGCCCTGTTCTAAGCACCTTGTATACATTATCCTACGTAATCCTCACAAAACTTTGTGATACCTGCTATGATCAAACTCAATTTAAACTTGAGGCACAGAGAAGTAAAATGACTTTTCCCCTGGTCTCACAGTGGTGAGCTTGGGATTTGAAACCCAAGGTCTGATTCTAGAACTTTTTGTTCTGAGTACCTGTTCTCAACCCCTTGGACTTTCCAGCCATCGGTACCATACTCTGACTCCCACTTTCTGCCTAGGTTCTCCTTATTTGGGGATCCCGAGCTGGGGCTGAGTGTGCAAGTGTGGCCGCCAGGGGTCCACGGGGACTGTGGCTGCAGGAGAAAGGAGGTTTTTATAAACAGCAAAGAATCAAGGCTCAGGGATTTGCATCTGAGTCCTTTCAAAAGAGACGGTAAGACAGAAGCCAAAAAGAGCTAAGTGTGTGTCAAATGCTTCAGAGAGCAAAATAAAAGAAAACCCAATTCAAAGTGTCTTGAGATAGTCATTTTATCTGTTCATATAAGAGTAAGTGTTGCGGCGGGCGTGGAGGATGGGGGGGACTTCAAGTTCAATTGATCCAGTGTCTCAACGTATCATCAAGGACTTGGGGTCTTTCTGTCTTTCCATCCACAGTGTCAACTTCATCCCCAGGCTGGTTCCCCTTGTGTCTGTGAGATGGGTGTCAGCAGAAGCCTTGGCTGTTGTACCCTCACTAGATTTGCTAGGAGAGGAAAAGAGCCTGGCTCCCTGTGGCCCTCTCAAAACAGTGAGAAACCTTTTCCCAGAACACACTCTCCCCACTCTGCCTGGAACTCATCCTGACCCCAACACAGGAGCCCCCGAGGAACGCTGCCTGGATTGGCCCCTTGAAGGGTTGCAGCTACGGGAGCTCTCAAGATGCTACATCATCATCCAAACATCTTGATCTCACAGAGGTCACAGGTGACGGGCGTGCTGACATTGGTAATGCACTGCCCTCGAGTAGGTTTTTGGGCAGCAAACATTATAAGGGGACAAAAGAATCATCTAAAAGGACCATTTGTGGGTTCACAGAAGACATCCCCAGGGATTCCCAGAAATAACCAGGGAGACTTCGGGGAGCCCAGTGTCCTACACTGTGTGAATTGCAATAAAAGTCTGTGAAAGTTGAATGCATTTGCACCATGAAACTGGAAAGCCCTGGGGGAAAATTAGGTTCCATTTGCTTTAATGACCCTTTTGGAGACACTTGTACCTCTACCTGACCCTCAGCCCTCTCCCAGACATATTTGTCCCCTCCGGCTCTTTGCATCAGAGCAGGGGGTAAGAGATACCCTCAGCTGGCATGACGTGTTCCAGATGGCCAATTATCTTGGCTGCCCACCCAGGGGAGAGGCTCAGACACCAACCAACTCAATTTATTCATTAACTTGAACAGCCCAAGTAGTGTAAAAGGAAGTTGGCTTAAGTAAACAAGTTTCCAGTCTGGCTCCAATCATTCCAATAACCCTGTTCTTCTACCTTCAGCCTAACAGTCCTCTGCTTGGATCTACCCAGGTAGCATTTATTAGGGAAAAGTGAAGCCCAGGAAATGACACTTGTCCTCAAAACATGTCCGTCTCCCTGCATGTCTCTTGACAGACAACCAGTCAACAGGTAAGCAGAACCTTAACATCAGACATTGGTAGATCTGTTGCCACCTGCAAGACCAAGGAGCTCACTCCCACACTTGTTGATGGCTCACAGCTGAGATCCACCCTGGGCGTTGCCCTTGACAAAGACTCTTTCCCTGACCAAATTTTAGTTAGCTCCCCTGAGCCCCCTTCTAGACTAGACCTAAGCTTTGGGCATCCATGTCCATCCTCGCTAAGTCTAGTCTTAGCAAGAATACTGCTAAGTTAGTTAGTGAGAACCTCCTCCCACACACACTCAATATCCAGTCACCCTTGATATCTGATCAAGTTCCTCATCCTTCACCTTTTGATGTCTATAAGACCTTGGCCTGCCTTTAGCAAGAATCCTTTTAGGCCAGTTTAGCAAGAATCTCCTTACTCTTGATGTCTCCTTTTGGTAACTTTTCATCCACTAATCCCCCACCTTCTCGTTGGCTATAAACCCTCATTTGTCCTTATATTCAGAGTTAAGACTGATCTCTCTCCTACTGCAATTAGTCTTGAATAAAGCCTTCTTTGCCTTTTTTAAAAGCGTCAGAATAAGGTTTTCCTTTACCACCTTCAGCTAAAGGAAACTGTCTCATCCACAGTTATATGCCCTCTGCACAGAAGCCCACATCAAATGGTTGGTTGGTGCAGGGCTACAAAGGCCCAACCTCCTTGCCTCAATTCAGGATATCTCTGAAGGGTCATCTCAGCTTCAGAGCTCCCAGAGGGATCAGCTGAATCCTCTGTTTCACATGCATCACATTTCAGCTTTTCATCTGTCTAGTCCTGCTTCCCCCTCTATACAGGTGCCTGCTAAGGGTAGAAAGGAACAATACCCAGAAGGAGCCAACATGGACCAGAAGGGATCACATGCTGGATAAAGGGGACAGGATATAATTGAAAAAGGGAGAGTTTATAAATATGGGCACATGTCCTTAGGGTACAGGATTTAACACCTGGCAAGGACCCCAGGAGAATGCACTAAACATGCTGCTTGATGGCTTTAGAATGGCTGACACTTGGTAAAGTAGAAATGCCAGAGCTGTCATCATAGACGATGGAAAAAGGGATCAAAGGACTTGGAAACATGGGCTGGATATATTCTCCAACTGTCTTCTGCAGGTGGACCTAGAGGATGCTGCATCTACTGATGCAATAACTAATGTGCTGGTGACAGGGACAGTGGTATCACTGAACTTCAGGGTGGCTGTTCTCCCCAGGGCCAGGGCTGATGGTAGGAGATGGTGTTGCAGGACTCCATGAGAGCAAGTGGGTCACAAAATAATCGAGGCCAGGTTATGGTCCTGAACCAACAAAAGCCAGGTCAGAGCAACATAATAATGAGTGGCAGGATGGGGGAGGGGCAGCCAAGGGGACTGGCCCACAGAGATCTATAGAAATGGAGAAGAGAATACAGTGCCCTGGGGGCAAAAGAGATAGATCCCCCAAAGGATATTTCTCAAACTATATAATTAAAAGAAAGTAAGAATGATTGATCAGGAAACTGAGAGCAGCTGCATCAATAAGAAGCCATGATCATGCCCAGTCTTCAGACCTGAAATCTGTCAACTAAAGGAGAGTCCAGGTCCACATGAGGAAGGACCCCGGGACACGGCAGCGAGTATAGACAGTAATGAATTGCCCAACCATTCCCCAAAGGGAACTGTAGCCATTTACTTGGTAAAACATCCAGACATTTCAAAGACTGTGAGACACTAGATCTGAGTTGCAGCAGCATCATAGTCTCCTGCAACAGTAGAAGCAGAAGGGAGCTAGGTCATCAGTGGAGGCCTGGCCCAGGTTGGGCTCACAGTGAACCCACCTAGTGGTCGTTTCCCTGGTCCTCAAATGTCAAGTGGAATGGATACTCACTGCAGTTAGGAGAACACCCACATTGGGTGGAGCCACAGTCCTTGACGCGTGGAGCCATCCTAGAGGAGAAAGCCTCTAAAAATGCCCCCATACCTCAGCCAAGGTATTAAATCACAAACTATATCACATCTCAAGCAGAAACTTTAAGGAGATATCCTTAATGACCTAAAAGAGCAGGTCATTAAATAGCCCCATTTAATCCACCCATCTGACCCCTACAGAAACCAGATAGACTCTGGAGGATGACAGGAGACCACCACAAACTCAATCAAGTAGTAGCTATCACAGGCACTGGTCCAGATGTGGTATCTTTGCTAGAGAAGACTGACACAGCTCTGATACATGGTATGCGACCTGGCTCTGGTAAATGTATTCTTTTCTCTCCCTGTCAAGAAAGAGTACCAAAAGCAGTCTGCATTCCCATGGAACAGTCAACAGTATAAATTTACAGGCTTACTCTAGGGCTATTTTAACTCTCTCATCCTTTTTCATAATACAGTCCAAAGGGATCTGGACCATCTGGACATTCTGCAGAGCATCCCATTCATCAATGACAGACATGGCAGATATCACTACATCAATGACATCATGTTAATCAAATTGGATGAGCAAGAAGTGGCAAGTATGTTGGAGGCCTTGATAGGAAAAGAGCTCCAGAGGCTGGGAAAGTAACCTTGCAAAAACTGAGAGACGTTCTACATCGTTGCAATTGTTACGTACTGTGGCTTGAAGCATGCAAGAGTAGGTACACTATATAAGGGGACGTCCTGTCCAAAACGAAAGATGGCCGCTAAGCTCATCTGAGCCCCTGGCAGTGAGCAGAAAGCTGCATCAAGGAAATGCGTCCAGCCATTCACTCATTCACTTATTTATTCATTCGTTCACCAAAAATTTGTTGACAGCTACTCTGGGCAGCCTGCCCTATGCCTGAGGTTGAGATGGAGTGGATTGGGAACTGTTGGATGGTGTCACCACAGGGGAACCAGGGATGCCTGGATCCTGTCTTTTATGACCGCCACCACCAGGCCCCAGAAGGAACCCAAGGAGCAAGAGTAGAGGAGAACAGAGAAACCATTTGAGAAACAGCATCCCAGGTGACCCTATGAAATGCAGAGCACCCTAGACAAAGTTCAAGGTCAAAGTAAGGCCACCTATCCTTCTCCAAATTCTTTTAGTTACCTACTCTCTTCAAAACTCCCTCCTGGGGCTTCCCTGGTGGCGCAGTGGTTGAGAGTCCGCCTGCCGATGCAGGGGACACGGGTTCGTGCCCCGGTCTGGGAAGATCCCACAGGCCGCGGAGCGGCTGGGCCCGTGAGCCATGGCCGCTGGG
>NC_041215.1:3312857-3321486 GCF_002837175.3 Physeter macrocephalus
TGCTCCACAACGGGAGAGGCCCGCATACCGCAAAAAAAAAAAAAAAAAAAAAAAACCTCCCTCCTGAAAACACAGTGAATGCTCAATAAAAATCCAGACTGCCTTGAAGGACAGAGGGTTTCCTCAGGGGGATTTGTATATGAATCACGAGAGCTTATGAAGTCAGGTTGGGGTTTTTTCCCCTGAACTGTGGATATTTTTGAAGCTGGTCTGTGGTGTGCACACACCCTATCCTCTCAGAATGTTTGGCCCCCGAGCGCTCCGCACCCACTCCCTGCGTTCTGCTCGGTGGCCACTGAAACAACAAACATCCCTCAGCTTGTACACAGTGAGCTAGAGACAGGCCAACTCCGACGGAGCTCTGCTGCTTCCAAAATTATCCAGCAAGCTTACTGGCGCCAGTCCACGTTCTTCCAGGTTTTAGTGGGGACAGAGGCTGAAAATTGGTCTCTTGAAGCACCCTTGGCTGAACTGAGTGAGTTCATGAAAAGAAAAAAAAAAACATGGAACAACTGCTCCAAAAAAAATTCCCATTGGGTTGCAGCGTGTCACTCCATCTGACCTTTTCCAAAGTAGGGTAACCATCTTTATAGAGTAAAATGCCCCAAAGCAAGGGCACCCCATGTGGTATCATGGAAAGTACAGAGGCTTTGTTGTCAGAAGGAGCCAAATTCAAATCCTAGCTCTGCCTCTGTGTGGTCTTGAGCTACAGCCTCTCAGAGCCTTGGTTTCCGCATCTGTAAAGTGGGAATATTAACTGACTTCTCATATGGATCAAAGGAGAATGCAGCTGTGAGGTGCCTGGCATGCAGTGGATGATCTTGGAGTCGCTTTACCATAATTGGATCAGCTTGCACAGAATCAGAGCTTGTCAGAGTTGGAAAGGACCAGAGAGAGCATCGTGTCCAAGCTTCAGTTGAATATTCAATTCTTACAGCCCCTGGGGCTTCTGTCTTATGGTTGACCTCACCCAAAACAGGTAGAGAGGTCTCAAGAAAAGAAACCAAGACAACATTTTATTAGAAAGAAAAATATTAAAAGGTGTCTTCTCCCACCCCAGTTTCTGAGATCTTGCCATCATCCGTGCTTGCTGTGTGAGTCTGATATATGGACCATGGCAGGAGAGCGTGACAAAGGAGGGATGGAGAGGCTGGTCCTGGGCAGCCAAGCAGGGATCCATGACCTCCCCAACGTGTTGTCCCCTGAGCCTGGTGCAGGGGTATAACTCAGCGGCTGCATCTGCAAGATGGCCTGGAAATGCTTCCAAGGAGAAGAATGCGGCGGAGGCGGTAGCTCTCTACATCACTTAGGAACAGCTCATTCTCAAGTAATACAAAACTAATGAATTGGGCTTCTCTGGTGGCGCAGTGGTTAAGAATCCGCCTGCCAATGCAGGGTACACGGGTTCGAGCCCTGGTCCAGGAAGATTCCACAGGCCGTGGAGCGGCTAGGCCCGTGCGCCACAACTACTGAGCCCACATGCCACAACTACTGAAGCCTGCAAGCCTAGAGCCTGTGCTCCGCGGCAGGAGAAGCCACCGCAATGAGAAGCCCGTGCAACAAAACGAAGAGTAGCCCCCACTCGCCGCAGCTAGAGAAAGCCTGCATGCAGCAACAAAGACCCAACACAGCCAAAAATAAATAAATAAATTTATTTTTTTAAAAAAAACTAATGAATTAAGATACTGCAACTGAGAAGTCCAGAGGAAGGATAGGTTTCAGCAAAGCTTAGTTAGCAGCTCAGTGGAGAATCCAAGGAGTTTTTTTCTTTCCATCTCTTCCCTCTGCCTTCTGCCCAAGGTTGCCTCCCCTCTTGGCCACAAGACGGCTGCCAGCAGCAGCAAAGACATCCTAGTCCAGTGAGAAAAGAGAGCTCCTTCAAGAGAGCTTCTGTGAAAGAACAGAGAAAGGTGGGGAAAGGCTTCCTTCTCAGAAGTCCCCAGCAAGTGCTTTCCTGGGACACTTGCCAATCACGAAGGCCAGGGTATTGAGCTGTGAGCACTTGCTGAGGCCAGCTAGGGTCCACCTCCGGGAGCTAGGACTTGGGCCTGCTTTCCCTTTAGGTGCAAGAGCTATGTGGGGACAGCACCCAACTGAAAATTGGTGAAAACAAGATAAAGGGGGAGTGGATGCTGGGAAGCCAACGGCAGCAAATGTGCAGGACACCATCAAAAGCTTTGCCTACCCCAGACTGGCATCAGCTCTGATTCTTCCACCGCGTCCCCGGTCTCCATCCTCCTGAAGACAGATGAGCAAATCTGACCAGATTGTCTCTCTCCAGTGTAGACGTGGCTCCTTGACTGACTAATGTCTTAGTAGAAAAAGCCCATGGTTGCCCAACTCCCTGAAATCACTGGTTTCCAAACTTTTGCCAAGGAGCACTTTTGTCCATGGAGCCTTCTCAGAGGGCATTGTAATTGCAACAGAAAGGGGGTGTCTGTGGATGGAGAATGCTGAACAGGCCAGGCTCTGGATCCCCCTCTTCTATTTTAAGCTCACACATATAACCCTGGCACCACCTTAAAATGGGTCTCTGATACCCAATATTATGGCAGCCTTGACCTTGGTCTTTGACCCTGCCCCACATCCTAATGTAAATACCAAAGCCTTCCAGCCTCTGCCTTCAAGAGCTCAGTTTCCTGATTGTGTGTGACCTCAGTCCTCAGACCATGTCCCTGAGATTTACTTCCCCCGTGGCATTGAGCCAACGCCTAGAACCTTCTATGTCACCGTGGTACCGCCTACACACAGTCAGCACTGTCACTTGACTAACCAGAACTAGCCTGCCTCTGCCACATCCTAGCTGTGTCACCTTGGGGAGATTACTTTACCTCTCCCAGCTTCAGTTTTCTTCTCTATTAAATTGCAAGAACAAGCCACAATTTGGACCAACAAAAATGCTGCCTACTAGGGCACTGGGTTGACTGTTACATTTGCAAACTCTCTCTTCTTATTACCCATAGTGGCTGGAAATGCTTGACCTGCTCAACATTCATGTTAACTGTATCCAGGCTCCATTTTTTAAAAAAGCTCTTTATAAGGGGAATTAGAGGCCCCTAAAGACAACACTTGCACTAAGTGGACTATGAGAGGCCCCAGGATGGTTCCCCAGAGCTCCGTAACTTTCTAGAGCCTCTCCAAACAGGAGGCTTAAAGCTAAGACCATACTCCAAAGCTGGGTCCACTTACAAACACACCTGCCCCTCGGAACTGCCTTCTGTGGCCGCTGCTGAAAGCAACTCTAAAAGCTGACTAAGATGTGCAGGCCTGGGTCTTCTCTTTGCTGCTCCAACCTCCTGCCTTTGGAAGCCCAGCTGCTAGGCTCAACCAAGGCCCTGACAATGAGCAGAAAGCTGCCTCAAGGAAATGCATCTAGCCATTCACTCACTCACTCATTCATTCACCCAAAACTGTTGACAGCTACTCTGGGCAGCCTGCCCCAGGACTGAGGTTGAGGGAGTGGTGAACTGGGAACTATTTGACGGTATCACCGTGGGGGACCCAGGAATGCTTGGATCCTGCCTTTAACCACCACCATCACCACCCTCCCCCTGAGGGAACCCAAGGAGCAAGAACATAAGAGAAAGCAAGGAACAATTTCAGAAACAGCACCTCAGGTGACCCTTATAAAAGGCAGAGCACCCTAGACAAAGTTCAAGGTCAAAGTAAGGCCACCGATCTCTACTCCAAATCTTAATCTTAAAATCATCATACCAACACATGCTGAGAATAAGTGCAAGAAAGAGAGGGGAAGATGGGGGGAGGGAGAGAAAGGCAGCAACCATGAGAGACAACCAGGCACCAAGAGGGGCCCCGAAGTCCCCTTACCACCCACAAGGATGGAGAGGAAAAGAAAGACAAATAAGAACATCCCTGACCCTGGGAGCCAGGCCTTGCTTATTCAGAAATGATGTGATGGGGTTGACCAGGTGGACGAGGCAGTGAAGAGCATCCTAGGCTCACAGAACAGCATGTGTACAGATACAGAGGGGGAAAAATCAAGGCAGGTGCAGGAGACTCAAGTGGTTTTGGGTGGCTGCAGCAGAGGTGCCAGAGAGAGGAAGAAAGAGATGAGACAGGGGACGTCTGCAGGGGCCAGATTACAGAGGATATACTTTAAACCCCAATTTTGCCATAGCTCTCAGAGTGTGCATTCCCATCCCTTCACTTTGGGTTTAACCATGTGACTTTCTTTGACCTGTGGATGCTAGCAGACATGAAGAAAGCAAAGGTGAGACATGTGCTTCCAAGATTAGGACTGTCCCCTTGTACTCTGGCCTGTCACCATGACAAGAACGTGCTCTAAACAATCACTGATCCAAGGAGGCTGAGACATATGGGGCAGACCTGGGACTCAACACACAGCCTGGAGTCAAGCCCAGTTGGGCCCAGCCAACATCAGCCACATCCTAGCCCACCCACAGATGCATGAGCAAGACCAATAAATGCTTACTGTGGTATGTCAGTGAGTGTTTGTGGTTATTTGTTACACGGCAATTGCTAACTGATTCAGCCTTGTGTGCTTAGGGAGGACATTTGGAATTTACCCTAGATGCACAAGTCATTTAATAATCTTATGCTGATGGTCCTCTCACAACCTTCCCAGCTAAAATCTGGAGTACGAAATTCACTCCCTACTCAGTCTCTGGAGCAGTGCTGGACCTGTAGAACACACACACTAAATCCTTGCTGATAAGCTGACAGGGTCATGAGCTTTGGTTTATGCAGGTTCCTCTGCCTGGGAAAACTTTGCCCATCTCAGCCACCTAACAGGTATGTTTTTTTCTGCCCCAAGAACTCTGCTCAAAACCTTCACAGAACCGTCCCCAAGCTGGATTAGAAGCTCCAGCAGACAAGTGCACATGGAACATGCTCTAGGATTGACCATATACTAGGGCACAAAACAAGCCTCAACAAATTTAAGAGTATAAAAATTATTTCAAGCATTTTTTCGGACCACAATGGCATGAAACTAGAAATCAACCACAGAAAAAGACACAAGAAAAAAAGAAGCTCCAGCAGATATTAGACTATTGATTTGGCTTCTGCTTTTCTAGACTGTGAGTCACTTAAGAGTGGGGACAAAGTCTCTTTTCTCTTGGGTCCCCAGCACCTAGGACAGGGCCTGGATGGAGTCGGGGACTGGTCAATGTTTATTGAATGAATGAACAAATGAACTTCCCAACAGCTCCCAGCACAAAGCTAGGCCAGTGGTCCTCATGCAATGAATAATTGGTTTCCTGGCTGCCAATGTTTACCTTAATTAATTCCCTTGCCTGTTATTTCTTTCTTCTCTCATTTAGAATCACAAACTCCCTCCCGTGTGCTACTCAGCTTCTGCTACAATAACCTCTTTATTCCATTTTAATAATACCTAGACTATGGACAGAGTGACATAAAGGAAACCCGTGAGTCAAAACATCTATGGTAGGAAAAATACAGGTGACCTATAAAGTACTTCACCAACTTTCCTGAAGACTTCATGTTTGGACCTTATAAATCATGGTGCCTGTCCTGCACAGGCTAAGCCAGCCGCACTGCAGTGAGCTGCCCATCTTTAAGAGGCCTGGTGACACAATGCCTTGTTGATGTAGGGTATTTATACAGAATTTCCCACATCAATCTTGGTGTAAAAAAGATGATGTCATCAAGCAGTGAAACAACTATCATCTGTAGAAAATATTAGGCAGTCTCTGGGAAAGAGTTATGCTTGTTTATTTATTCAAGGCTGTATGGATTGTAAGATGAACACTGAAGCTGTGCTATAAAGAACAGGAGCTGCATAAATGGTCCTCCCCTCTGACCCACGAATCATTCCCCTTCTAGGAATCTGTCCTAATAAAATCATCAGGGAGGTGAAGAGAGAGACACACAAAAATTTATGTTCATAGTTCGATTCCTGGGATGGTATCTAGAAAAAAATACAAATGGCCTCTACTTAATACTATGGGGAGGTGGTTAAGCAAACCAGATACTGTGGTGTTTTGCAGCCATTACAAATGGTCATTTGGTCCTCTCCCCTTTTCTTCCCTCCCTGATAAACTCTGCCTAGAAGCCATTAGGTGCAGCTGAACAAGGTAGGCGTCTTCAGAAGGTGAGAGTGGGGAGCTCCAGAGCCTGAGCGAGGTAAGGGGTGTGTCTACACAGAGTGGTAGCAGTGGCAGGGGTGGCCCGGCCCAGCATGTTGAAGCCTGAGTGTCCATGTAGGAGGGTGGCCTGGCACAGGTGTCTCACCAGGCAGGTGAGGAGTGGTGGCAGCCTGGCGTGGGGTTCAGAGCCCAGGTGAGTGGAGGAGAGAGTCCTTATGAGTAGTGGCAGGTGCAGTGGGACAGTACGGAGTGTTGGAGCATGACCAGAGTTGCAGGGGGAGGGAGATACACCCCAGCACACCAGGTTAGAGCCCAAGTGATCAGGAGGTCACACACATGATTGAGGGTGGGTAGCAGTGACAGTGATGAGATTGCAGGAGCATTAAGCAAATAAGTAAATACATTTTAGGTTTCTCATTACCAGAGAAGAGTGCTATAAATATGGAAAGGCAGAAAACTAGAATCGATCTGTGGTATTGGGTTGGAGATATCATTGTGAATTTACGGAGAAAGAAAGGTAGATAGATAGATAGGTAGATAGATAGATAGATAGAGAGGCAGAATAGATAGATAATTAAGCATAAGTGTGTGTGTGTGTGTGTGTGTGTGTGTGTGTGTGTGTATTCCCAATTCTGTCTTCTGAGAGCACCTATGTGCAAAAATAGCTCAAGGCAATGAGCACACCTAGCAAGCAGATCTTGGTTTCTAAACACCACTTTCCATTAAACGGAACCAGGGGTCTGTGGAGAAATGGCTGTTAGAAGAGGTAATTTGCTATAGGCCTAAGCATTCCTGGATATTCTTACTTGCTGTGCTAAGAATGGAAGGATCTGACCACTCCTTTCTGGGCCTGTCTCAGAGTTGTGTTTGCAGTGAGCAATTTTCAGAATGAATAATGTCTCCCTCCAGGATGAAGAGAAGGCTTGCTTAGTACTTGCTATAAAAGCAGTGGATTTCCCAAGCTCAGTGTTCTTCAGCTGTAATGCAAATGCACTGCCATGCATCCATCTGGGCCATTTCACGTTGCTTCAACTGGATTTGGGGGCAGGAAAACTGATTTAAGTATGCTGATGCTCATGTTTCTTCCTGTGTCATAAGTAATAAAGTCCTTTGTCTCTGACGCAGGAGTCTCATGTATTCTGCCAGCATCCATGAAAGAGTAACAGGCTCTTATTAGCTTGAAAGTAAGGTAAAATCAAATCCCAGAACCAATGATTACTGATTCCAAGTCTGGGCCAGGAAAAGTATGAGACATGCCTGGAATATCCTTCACCAGAGAAAATGAGAAATTGCTCAGAGAAAGATGGCAACACATCAAAAGGATATAAAATGCAGCTTGAAGGAGCTCTCATTGGCCAAATCTGGGACAATCTGAACACCAAAATAAATAATGATAATAACAGATTATAACCTATTGAACAAGACAGGAACCCATGACTTCATACTGATTTAAGTACACAAACAACAGACAAAAGATGTATGCTCTACTCTACATATAGGATGGAAGATAGGAACTCTTTTTGGTTTGCTTGCTTTTAAGAAACTATTCCCCATTTCCCAATATTTATTTGTGGTTCCCACCTCCTTCCTCAGGCCGTGAGGTCTGGATGAGAATCTCTGCTTCAGATGTGGAACAACAGACAAAGCATTCCTGGTCCATCAAAGCAGGCCATGCTTTTGGCCACTGAAACTAGTTCGGAGATGGGCACTTGACCTAGCCTTTCCAACCAAAGTGAACCTCAAAAGTTTCGTGAGAAAAAAAAAAAAACACCTTTACTTTTTCCCATCGGGCTTGAATTTGAAAGGGTGTGACTTTAGAGCTGCTCAGCCATCTTGTCACCATAAAGGAAGACCCTGGAACTCTTGGGGACACCATGCTGAACCTGTGAATGAAGGCTGTCATGTTGTCTGGATGCCCAGTGACTTGTGAGCACCCTTGATATGTAAGTGTGTTTTTTCCACACCACCAAGCAATTAACTCAATTCAATCCTGACACTCTCTACCCGGTGAGAGCATCAGAGCCCACAGGTGAAGGGCTCAGTCCTACAAAATTGTGCCACTTCAGATGTCATTCTCAAGTCCAGGTTGTCACCTGTGCTTCTAATTAACTGGCTATAGATCAGGGGTTCCCATGACCCCCTCCTCAAGTTCCAGTGATTGTCTAGAGTGGTTCACAGAACTCAGAGAAATATTTACTTGCATTTACCAGTTTATTATAAAAGGATATAACTCAGGAACAGTCAGATGGAAGAGACACATAGAACAAGGTTTGTCCTACCTAAGGAGACAAAAGACTTGTATGCAGAAAACTATAAGACACTGATGAAAGAAATTAAAGATGATACAAATAGGTGGAGAAATATACCATGTTCTTGGATTGGAAGAATCAACATTGTGAAAATGACTCTACTACCCAAAGCAATCTACAGATTCAATGCAATCCCTATCAAACTACCACTAGCATTTTTCACAGAACTAGAACAAAAAATTTCACAATTTGTATGGAAACACAAAAGACCCCAAATAGCAAAAGCAATCT
>NC_041215.1:3322715-3333512 GCF_002837175.3 Physeter macrocephalus
AAAAAAAAAAAAAAAAAGAGAACAAGGTTTGTATGTGGGAAGGGCACTGTCCTTCCACGCCCTCTCGGAGTGCACCACTCTCTCAGCATCTCCACAAGTTCACCGACCCAGAAGCTCTCCGAACCCATCCTTTCGGGGTTTTATGGAGGTTTCATTATATAGGCATTCGATTAAATTACATAGGTTTGATTGAATTGTTGGCTATCGGTGATTGAACTAAATCTTCATTCCTTGGAGGTCAGAGGGTAGGAAAGTTCCAACCATTTAATCTCATGGTAAGTTCCCCTGGGCAAGCGGTCCCCATGCTTAGTTGACCTAGGGCCTTTCCAAAAGTCACTCATTAACGTAACAGAAGACACCTTTCTTGTTTATCACTTAGGAAATTCCAAGGGTTTTAGGAGCTCTGTGCCAGAAATGGGGAGGAAGACCAAAAACATATTTCTTAGTATAAATCACAATATGTTTATAGACTCTTCATCCTTATGAATTCTTCCTACAGGAGAATTCAGAAATTTTGCTTCTCTAGCCTCTTTGCACCTAGCCACAGGCCTGTATTCTGGGTGCCACCAATAAAATGTATTTATGCAGATTTTGAATATAAAGTAGCCAAGGTAGGCAAGGAGTCATTGCTCAAAACACACATTTCTGGTGAAGGTAGCAGCAGAGGCCTCTGGTTGCAAGGGTGGTTGAAAAGTCACATTACTGGCACTGGACGAGCATCAGTGTTGGCCGAGTATTAGTGGCACTGAAGTTGATTTCCTGACAGCAATGCAAGCTATAGCATTCACTGCTTGGTCATCACAGTGGCAACGGTTTTCTCATCATATTGATTCCCCAACATTTTGGGGGACATTATTTCTGGAAACTTAGCCTTGACCCTGATTCTTCAGCCCTTGCGACAATTCTAAATTACCCAATATCCTTTCATTAACCTCCTTTTCTGCTTAATAAGCTGGATTTTATTTCTGTTGCACACATCTGAAATTCCTGTTTTTTAAAAAAATATTGGTACCACGAGTGGGGTAATGACAGTAACAGAACTTAAAACTTAGGAGAAGGACCTGATCATTAACGGCTGAAGCAGATGACTTTTTACGCAGTAGCAAACATTTGGTCAAATTGTCTGCTCTACCATAAGACTTCATGCCAATTGAGGTCATAGAGTCAGAAGAAATGATAGGAAAATTCCAGAATATTAGTCCATGCTGGCTACTTCTTGCCATTTTTAATAAAATTCTAAAAGAGACAGATGATCTCAGACAAGAGCTAGCCAGTCTGCAAGCAGGTGAAAGGGATATAGCTTTCCTGAGAGAGGCACTACTGTATCTGACTGCAGCCCACTTTCTCAATTGACTGAGAATCCCATAATTTGAAGCTATGTGCATGGAAAAAGCCCAAGTAACAGCAATGAAGCTACAGCATTAGCAGGAAATTACATCAGTGCCTCAGTTTATTGTTTAGAACCTCCCCTTAAGAGTTCTCTGTCAAGGGACTTCCCTGGTGGCACAGTGGTTAAGAATCCGCCTGCCAATGCAGGGGACACGGGTTTGAGCCCCGGTCCGGGAAGATCCCACATGCAGTGGAGCAGCTAAGCCTGTGTGCCACAACTACTGAGCCCATGTGCCACAACTACTGAAGCTCATGCTACAGCCCGTGCTCTGCAATGAGAGAAGACACCGCAATGAGAAGCCCGCGCACGACAATGATGAGTAGCCCCTGCTCCCCGCGACTAGAGAAAGCCCGCGTGCAGCAACGAAGACCCACCGCAGCCAAAAATAAATAAATAAAAATAAATAAATAAATTGTCAAATAAAGGAGGAGCATCAACTAACATGCAAAGATCCAACGAAAGTAGGTGTCTCTCCACCCAAGGTTACTATTTTTTTTGTGTGTGTGTGGTACGTGGGCCTCTCACTGTTGTGGCCTCTCCCGTTGCGGAGCACAGGCTCCGGACGCGCAGGCTCGGCGGCCATGGCTCACGGGCCCAGCCTGCCACAACTACTGAGCCCATGTGCCACAACTACTGAAGCTCATGCTACAGCCCGTGCTCTGCAATGAGAGAAGACACCGCAATGAGAAGCCCGCGCACGACAATGATGAGTAGCCCCTGCTCCCCGCGACTAGAGAAAGCCCGCGTGCAGCAACGAAGACCCACCGCAGCCAAAAATAAATAAATAAAAATAAATAAATAAATTGTCAAATAAAGGAGGAGCATCAACTAACATGCAAAGATCCAACGAAAGTAGGTGTCTCTCCACCCAAGGTTACTATTTTTTTTGTGTGTGTGTGGTACGTGGGCCTCTCACTGTTGTGGCCTCTCCCGTTGCGGAGCACAGGCCCCGGACGCGCAGGCTCGGCGGCCATGGCTCACGGGCCCAGCCGCTCCGCGGCCTGTAGGATCTTCCCTGACCGGGGCGCGAACCCGTGTCCCCTGCATCGGCAGGCGGACTCTCAACCACTGCGCCTCCAGGGAAGCCCCAAAGTTACTATTTTTAATTGCTCCAAAGAATCACCCAATAAGCCAAGGACAAGAGGGTTGGGCAGAGCACAGAGAAAGAGTGGGTAAGAGATGGAACTATTTAGGCTTCCATGCTACCTCTAGATGAAATCTTTGTTGTGGTTACTTCCACATGGAAGTCCCCGAAATCAAAGACTGAATCTCATTTTTGAGGGATGTATATTTTCAAAACAATCTGAGCCTGGCCTATGATAGCCTGTGACTCTTAAACCCTGAAAATAATCTTTGGGGATCAAACTCTTACCAAAAAGAAATAAGCCACGAAAGCTGTGCAGCCCCCAGAAGAGACACGCATCCCAATAACTGTCTGAGATGTAACTGAGATGATAGGTAGGCATCATCCTCTCACATCTGGACCAGATGAGTGGGCTGCACATCATCACTCCGATTCCTGGACTTGGAGATGGATGCAGTAATTGACTTTGGGTAATACATTGAGTATATATCCAGAAAGAAAGGTGTGTGTGGAGGTTGGGTAAATAAAAGGATGAACGACAGCAGACATTTTTAATTGGTTCCCAACAGCCACTGACAAGTCTCTTCTTCCTCACGTCTCTCTACCAGCACAGCTGAAAACTATTCACCTTTCCAGACGCCTTTGCAGCTAAGGGTGGCCATGTGACCCAATACAATGGCCAATACAATGTAAGGGAAATCATTAGGGAGGCTTCCAGTAATGCTTTTTTAAAAGAGATAGGCTCAGCTGACATAAGTAAGGCAATTAAACTTTTTCTCTAAAAAAAAATCAAAAATATTACATACAAAGTTGAAGTGTCCTTTGACCACCCCTCAACTTTTTCCTCTTACCCTCCCCTCCTCTCCTGTTATCAGGTTGGTATGTCCCCTGCCAGACCATCCCCATGCATTTGAATATATTTGTATTTGTATACATCCAATATATGTGTGTGTGTGTGTATAAAACAGTGTGTATATGATGTATAATATTGTTGGGGTTACACATATGGTCTCATATTGAGGGTATCACTGTGCAACATGACTTTCTCATTCAACAATATGTCTTAGAGGTATTTCCATGCCATACTTATAGATCTACCTCATTCTCTTTACCTGCTTCATGATTTTCCATAGTACGGATGCTCCACAAATTATTTAGCCATTTTTAAAAATTGATGGACATTGAGACCGTTTCCAATTTCACTATTTATTTCTTATTCTTAGAAACAACACTGGAATGAGAATTCTTGTCCAAGGCTCTTCATGCACATGTGCAAGTATTTCTCTAGGGTAGATACTCAGAAGTGTAATTGCTGGGTCATAGGCTACGCACATTTTTTATTTTTATGTCCTTTTAAAATTTTAATAGATCCTGCCAAATTTCCCTCCAAAGTGGCAGTACAAATTTATAGTCTCTCAGCAGTGCATGAGAATTCCCCACACTCTCAACAACTTGATTTTTTTTTTTTTTCCTAATCTGATGGGTAAGAAATGGCTTCTGATGTGTCCCCTTGCAATTTTCTAAAGAGTAGTGAGTTCAGCTTCATTTTCCCAACTCTTATCTCAGCAGGGGCTTGTTTTGGCCCCAGCAGCACAGTGGGTTCAGGTCAAGGATCTACATCATGTAAAGGAAGGGTCTCTGGAGTGGTAACCACCAGAATCAGGTTCTCATGTCTTTGCTGCAGGAACTCAGGGAAGTTAATGAACCTTCCTGGCTCACAGAGCAGCCTGGCTATTAAATGAGACAACGCACAGAAGGGATTTAGCCCAGTGCCTGGCACAGCAAAAGCATCCAGTAAATAGCAGCTATCATTATTATTATTATTATGACCACCATCTCCACTTTCCTGAAATGTGATAGGAAGCTGCTGACACAGCAGTTCCCAGTATACCCCACCTCCTGGTATTCACCCCCTGGTGTAATCTCCTCCCCTTGAGCGTGTGTTGAACCTAGTGACCCACATAATGCAAAGATTACAGCAAAAGTGATGGGATATCACTTCCATGATTAGGTTGTAAAAGACTGTGGCTTCCATCTTGCTGACATACTCCTATTGCCTTCTCGGTTTGTACACCTTGATGAAGGAAGCAGCCGTGCTGGAGGGGCCCACATGGCAAGGACTGAGGGCGCCCTTCAGCTCTCAGCCAGTGAGAAACTGAGGCCAACATCCCGTGGGGAACTGAAAGCTGTCAACAACCATGTCAGTGAGCTTGGAAGCCAATCCTTCCCCAGTCATCCCTTCTGATGACTACAGCCCTGGGTGACACCTTGACAGCAGCCTGTGAGGGACCCTGAGCCAGAGGACCCAGCTAAGCCACACCCAGACTCCTGACCTGCAGAAACTGTGGGGTGGTAGTAAATGCTGTGATTTCAAGACATTGAGTTTGGGGGTAATTTGTTACGTAGCAGCAGATAACTGATACATGATATTAGTTTCTTGAGGACTGCCTTTCTTGGTCAGTAGCATGAAACCCAGAATCTCTCCTAAAAACATGGCAAAAATGTCCATTTGACTGCAAATAAACCCGTTGAATAGTTCTCTAAGACAGGAAGATGTTGTGAGTTATTTCAAAGGCAAAAACTTCTGGGTATTTTCACAGCTGTTAGCTTGATTTGCCACCCTGTGCTTATGAAGGTGGAAGGCGATGCACTGTGACAGAAGGAGCAAGGGTTTGACAGTCAGATGGACCTGGCTTTCAAGTTCAACTCTGCTGCTTCCTCGCTGGGCCACCTCAGGCATGTCAATTCTCCTCTCTGAGCCTCCATTTCCTCAGCCATCAAAAGAGGTTTAAAAAAGAAAGCAACCTCCCCACCTCTTATTGTGCAGATGCAAAGATACACGACATTCCCAAGAAGCCAACACCCAGTGACATGGAAATATTACTCTCTTCTTCCAAGACTTTTTGACCTTGAAATATTTGCCCCTTCACAACCAGAGAAAACACTGGAAAATATGCCACTGAATTGGTCAAGGAGAAATCCCAGCTCTGTTGAGCTTGTATGAAAAGAGAAGGGAGGTCCAGGCTTTTCTTCACAGGATTAAGAATAAAAGTGGATGAGGTGTGAGAACCTATTCAGGAATGGACAGTGCTGTAAGAGAATGTTATCAAAATGGCTGAGATACACTTGCCCTCTGTTCAGCCTTGGCAAGGAAGAAAGAGAGAGAGAAGGATTAGGAGCGTTACCTAGAAGGCTGAGAGTTGATTTTTCTTTTAACTTTTCAGTTAATCTTTTCATTCACCTTCTAAGTAATTAAGGGCTGAAAAGTAAAGGTCTGCTGGCCTTGGATGGACCCTATCTGGGGCACTTTTCCTTCTTTTTTCCAAAAGAAATACTCTCTCTAAAACCACAAACCTGCACCTGTTTCCCCTGATTTAAAGGCCCCCAAAATGATGTTTTCAAATAGTAGATGCCTTTCTTTCTAAACTTGATCTCAGGCCAGAGCTTTATAGCTATTCATTTTCTCTCACAGCCTTCCCCCAAACAAACAGATAAGAAAAAGAAGGAAGCATCCAATGTTCCTTACCTTTCATTAGCTTTCTCACTGTGATATTTCAAGCTTTTCCTTCAGTGGAAGCACGAATCCTTTGAAAGTAGAGCGAGCAACAGCCCCAGGCCAATTCTGGTGACGGCCCAGGCAGCACCGTCTGAGGATGGCTTGAGAAGGACTGGTGGTGATGGCTTAAGTTTCAGCTTTGGCCAAAACCTCCTTCTGCCTGTTTCCTCCCCAGCCAGAGCCCCGTCTAGACAGTCAACCCCAAAGATTATTTCCATTTCAGCTCAGTTCCTTCCTTCACCTGCTCTGGAGCCATGGGAACTCACTGGTAAGGACTTTGGGGCCCTTCCAGAAAGATCCTTGCGTTCTCTGCTTCCAGGATGACCTAGCGGGTGGAGGATGGAGAGGAGGCATCTTCTGTGTTATGAAAAGTGGGCACAGAGAAGGAATGACCATGGGAGTCATTCCTACCACACAGGTCTTCTCTGGGTGAAGGCAGCTTTGAAAAAAATTCAGGCAGGTGACTTTTCTAAAAAGAGAGGTTTTGAGAAGCTGCAGTTGATATTTGCTTTTTTGGCTATTCTACATTCAATAACGTGATCAGTCCAATGCCCCAAGACTGTCACTGTCACCACAGAAGTGGAAGGGGCAGATGTCCCCTCCCACCAACCTAAAGCAGAGCACAGCCCTCTGGGTGGGTTGACCAGAGTTAGCAGGTAAAAATACAGGATGCCCAGTTACATCTGAACCTCAGATAAAGGTCTGCTAAAAAAATTTTATTCTCTAAAATTCATAGGTAACTGGGCATCCCGTGATTTTTCCCCAACACTGCCTGGAAGGAATGACCCAAAGGCACAGAGTAAGAGATGGCTCACCACGGCTCCAGTGGGGTTAAGAGTCCAGGAGGGAATCGGAAGACCCAGAGCTGGCAGTGCCATTGGTGACGGCAAATGTGCCATTGCAATGGTGCCAGCAGCGTTAGGTGAAAGGAACCACCACTGGGCAAGGTCTCAGTCTCCTCCTTTCTGCCTGAGGCTCATCCTTCCGCCTTCCGCCTGATACTCAGAGCTGTCTGATAATCATCCAAGAAATTCCTTTTCGAATAATGCGTTTTTAACTGTAGTTTTCCTAAATGTATCTCCTGAGTTTAAAAAAAAAAAGTCTCTTCTCTCAGTCTGTCTCTGGGCAGTCCCAGCCTAGGGACAGGGGCCAGGACCCCACCCTAGCTGATCCCAGCCCCTCAGAAAGGGCTCGCCTTCTCCCTCAGGTGGGCGGATGCCCGGGAGGCCACTCCGCTGCCCTTGACTTGGAGAACCAGGCCAGGATGCAGAAAGGCTTCTGGCTGGCCCCGCCCACCTTCTTCTCTGCTGTTTGTGGGTTCACAAGGAAAGGGGCCATTTATGGAGTGGATTTTAGTGCAATGGGGTGCTGCCATCCCAATGCCGGCTGCATCTTCTTCGCCTCTGAAGGCCGGTGCTAGCGGGGCAGGACTGTTTCTGCGCTCCATCCTCTGCCAGTAAAGAGCCCCTCGGGTCCTCCTTCAGCCGAGAGCTGGTCCATCAAGCCACTTGCTAAAGAATTCAGCAGGGCACAGTACCCACCAAAAGGGAGGGGACCCTGCCCTTACGGCTCACTGCTGGGCTTATTCCTGGTTGCCCCACCACAGCCGCCTGGGACCTGCCCTCCACCCACTGACTCTGTCCCTCCACCTCTCCTTCAGCCCTTTCTTCCCTGCATCCCCCTGTTTAAAAACACGGGGTTTGGAGGGGTACAAATTCTGGTTTGAGCCCTGGCTGTACCACTCTCTGAATATGATCTATCACTGTTCCTCTCTGAGCCTCAGCTTTCTCATCTGTAAAATGGGGATAATAAATGAATCCAGCTTACGGGCTGCAGTAAGGATGCAGTGAAATGATGCAAGTGAGGTGCTTAAACAGTGCCAGATACCCCCTAGTCTCTGCTCAGGCCCACTCTTACAGAATCGGAACCTTAACCCATCCTAGGAGGCAGAGTTAGTTAAGCGTGCCAGCTGTGATGGACTTGTCTTCCCCACCTGGACCACAAGCCCACAGACAGTCCCTGTAGGATGCCACACAGAAAAGTCTCAACCAATGCCGGACAACCATGAATCGTGATCATGATAATCATCACTCTCATTTATTTAGTGATCTTATATCCCAGGAACTGCAGTGGGGATCAAAATAAAATAAAATGACAAAACCCCCTGCCCTCATGAAGTTCACATGCTTTATCTCAGTCAATGTTCACATTCACCCCATGAGGTAAGTACTACTGTTATGCCCATTTTACAGATTAGGAAATTGAGGCTCAGAGAGGGTAAGTGACTTGCCCAAGATCACTCAGCTTAGTAAGTAATCAAACTAAGAGCCAAACCCAGACTCCAGAGCCGCTCCCTTTATTACTACCTGGTTTCAGTCAAGCTTCATGAGAAGGCTGTGCAGTAGAGATTACCTGGCACCATTTTGCCAACGATGAGGATAAAAGAGGCTGAGTCAGGATAAGTCACTCACCACAAGCCACCAGATTGGTCAGGCCCAGAGTTCCAAGTAAATGCTGGTGTTTATGAATCCACAAGGCCATGGTGCCTTCATCTTGCTGCCAGAAAGATCACCTCTGAGCATCCCTGGAGGAGGCCAAGGACTGGGACATGGGAGGCACCTCAAAAACCCTCTTTCATTGAAAGAGACCCCACGCTCGACTCAGCTGTAATGAGAATGGCAGAGATAGAAACCATGGAAAAGTCAGGGCATCCACTTCAAGGTCAAAAGGAACTAGATGCTGAACTGGTCCTCACCTCATTTCTGCTCCTTTCTGCTCATTTTTGGATGGCTGATGGGGACTGCCTTAGCCATGGCCCCTCCTTGCTCAGCCCCCCACATGAGGGCTCAGGAAACCAAACCCAGTGCCACGTGTGTTTGGCGACTCCCGTCTGTAAACTGCTTCTCGTTCGAGTTCCTGCCTGAGCATCCTACTAAGTGACAGCTGAGCTCATTCTTCACAGCCCCATCCAAGGATTTTCAAAATGATCTTTCCCCTTCTTGAAAGCCTTTTTAAACCCAAACTACACTTTTGTTTTTAACTGCCAGCACCCCAGCCTACTCTACAAACTAGGAACATTGGTGGTAAAGGAGCTTTCTCCACCTCTGTCCTGCATGGCTTCGGAGGCAAGGTGGGAATTCCTGCCTAAGTAAGAACAGACTGGTGCCAACTCACCTCATTTTACTTCTGTATTTGCTACCTCTAGCTATTGGAATGGAACAGACCTGGGTGCAAATATAAGCACTCTCCT
Organism: Physeter macrocephalus; assembly: GCF_002837175.3. Classification (NCBI taxonomy): domain Eukaryota; kingdom Metazoa; phylum Chordata; class Mammalia; order Artiodactyla; family Physeteridae; genus Physeter; species Physeter macrocephalus. The sequence goes on from NC_041215.1 coordinate 3,331,996, forward strand.
TGCAAGTTGTAATTTAATTAATCTTAATAGTTACTAACTGATCCCCCTATGTATTGTTCAGGAATTTTAGCTGTTAAGTAACAGAAAACCAACTCAGCAAGTCTAAGGGAAAAAAAGGAAGGGAATAGGGGTTAGGTATTTATTGGTTCATGAAACTCAAGAGTCCAGGCTAGTATCAGTGCAGCTTCAGGCACAGCTGGATCCAGGAGCTCAAACAAAGTGGGACTCAGTCTCTCTCTCTGTATGTTTTTTTTTTGTATTGGCTTCTGTTATTATGGGCTAAATTGTGCCCCCCCCAACCAAATTCATTTGTTGAAGTCCTAACCCCCCAGTACCTCAGAATGTGACTGTACTTTGTGAGAGGGTCTTTAAAGAGATAATTAAGGTAAAATGAGGTCACATGGTGGGCCCTAACCCAATACAACTGGTGTCCTTATAAGAAGAGATTAGAATACAGATATGCACTAAGAAAAGACCATGTGAAGACACTGAAAGAAGATGCCAATCTGCAAGCCAAGGAGAGAAGCCTCAGAAAAACCCAGCCCTGATGATACCTTGATCTTGGACTTCCAGCTTCCAGAACTGTGAGGAAATAAATTTCTGTTATGTAAGCCACCCAGTCTGTGGTACTTCGTTATGGCAGCACTAGCAAACTAATACAGCTTCATTCTCAGGCAGAATCTTCTCACATAGTGACAGTATGGCCTCTGCAGTTCCGGGTTTACCTCCCCGGATCCGCAACCTGAAAGAGTCTCTTTTCCCCAGCAGATCTAAAAAAACAAAACAAACAAACAAACAAAAACCCCCAGAATTGAATCTCATTGGCCTGACTTGGGTCACATCACACGTACACTCCTGAGCCAATCCCTGCGGCCAGGAAGATGGAAGAGGCTGATTGGCCAGACCTGAATCTTGTGCCCACCCCTCAAGTCTACATAGAGTCAGCCAAACCATGTGGCCTGAGAGCAAGGGCGTCAGGGGGAGTACTCCCCTGGGGAAGATCAGGGCAAAGGGGAGAAGAGTTTAATGGCAGGAGGCTGAAACAGCAGGTGCCTGCTCTCCCTGGCTCTAATCTACCCCCACCCACAATTCACCCTCCACTGAGCTGCCCGAGAGCTTTCTTCATTTCAGATCAGACGATCTCACCCCCCTCCTTCGGTAAATAGTCATTATCTGTCCCTGCCAGCCTTTTGCATTTCCCGCCTCCTCGGGACCACAGCGCTTAAGCAGGCACCCTCAACTTTGGAGGCCTTAGGTCACCACTTCCTCTACCTCAGAAACGTTCTCACTCCATCCTCAAGATCCAGATTAAAAAATCACTCTCTCACATATTTGCAAACGAAGCAACTGGTAAAGGATTAATCTCCAAAATATACATGCAGCTCAATATCAAAAAAACAAACAACCCAATCCAAAAATGGGCAGAAGACCTAAACAGACATTTCTCCAAAGAAGATATACAGATAGCCAACAAACACATGAAAGGATGCTCAACATAACTAATCATTAGAGAAATG
>NC_041215.1:3334054-3384241 GCF_002837175.3 Physeter macrocephalus
AGATAGCTAGTGGGAAGCAGCTGCATAGCACAGGGAGATCAGTGACCACCTAGAGGGCTGGGATAGGGAGGGTGGGAGGGAGACGCAATAGGGAGGGGATATGGGGATATATGTATACATATAGCTGATGCACTTTGTTATACAGCGGCAACTAACACAACAACATAAAGCAATTATACTCCAATAAAGATGTTTAAAAAAAAAGCAAACTACCTGGCTTAATCAAGGGAGAAATTGGGGAAACATCTGTAATGAGAGTGCACAAAACAAAAGACAGAAAAAATTTTTAAATTGTACTGAAATATATACTAATAAATTTGAAAATCTTAAAAAAAAATCACTCTCTCTGGGAATCCTTCCCTTTTGAACAGACCAATCTCATTTCCAAAGCAGAGCTGGATAGCATGATGGTAAAAGCCTGGACAGACCGCTTAGGTGCAAATCTGCTTGCTGTGTGACCTTGGGGTAAGTTACTTACACTTCTGTGCCTCCATTTTCCCAGGACCTAGCTCCTACGATTGCTGACAAAAATGAATGAGTTAAGACATGAAAGCAATTGGAACAGTGGCTGGTACATGGAAAATGCCTAAGAAGCTTTCTTTCTTATTACCTTCTGTTGTTTGAACACATCCCTATTGGGAATGACCGGTCCATTTCCCCTACGGAGACTGGGTTCCCCTCTGAAGGAGGGAATGTCTGTTTATCACATTGGACCCCTGGGGTTCTGTAGGTGTGCTGTTTCCCCAGCACAGAAAAGGTGCTTGGAACTTCAAAACCCTGAATGCAGGAATGAGTGAGTAAGCAAGCCAGTGCCTGCACACAGAGCAAGAGTCTCCAACAGCGAGTGGAACAGCATCCTCCCTCGATCTGCAATCTGTGCAAACCCCACCTGGCCTGCAACGGCTCTCACCTCTGAGGCAACCCTACCCCTCCCCTCTCCTCCAAGCCACTTTCCTCCCACCCCCTCCTCCTACTTCATTCAGCCCAAGTTCAAGGGCAAACCACCAGGAAAACCCAAAGAACGTTCATCGGATAAGTCACCCGATTACTAATCAGGTCCACCCACCCCACGGCTAACGACTATTTTCCCTGCGAAAAGTAAACACCGCCTCCTCCCCACCGCCTGACAGCAAAGCCATTAAACCCAGGAAGGGCGTGTCTCCACAGCAGCCCAGAAACAACTTGAAAGTGGAAAAATACGGTGGATTTGGTGATTCAGTGGTCGTTAAGATAGCCAGAATGTTTGGTTTCAGCTCACATGGAACCTATTCCTCTCCCCTACTGGTCTCTTCTAAGATGAGAGGGGGCAGAGCCTCAGAAGACACCTGAGCAGGTTAGATGTCTTTGTGACCCCGCCGGCGAGTTAACCCAGCCCTTGAGTTTCTTTCCGATTTGCCCCCCTATGCGTGGGGATACCTGGAGGTGCCCAAAGGTCCTGACCCAGGCAGGCGAACTTGAACAGCGCCCCCTGGAGGAAGCCAAAGCAGTGCTTGAGAAACCAGGGAGCAAGGCCCCCAGCACTTGGGCGACACATTTGGCTCTGGCTTCTGGCAGCTCAGGCAGAAAGAGAAACACATCGGGTTGCATAGTTTTCATTTTCCAACAACAGAAAGCATGTTCAAACCTTGGCAGAGACAACATTTTTACTGGAACCAGGCTGCAGAAGGAATGTCTTGGGGCGCTGCAGGTTTAAAGGATGCTGGGTGACAGGGTGGGTGATCCCTGTAACTGCAGCTTCATTGTCCCCACGTTGGTTCTTTCACTCTCAGAACAAACACCTGCTGAGCTGGCATGCTGTGCCTGCCCTTGGCTGGGCCCAGGCCACAGAGAGGGCGTGGCACACTCCCTGCTGCCCAAGGCTTCCGGATCACTCCCTCCTTCAGCACTGAGGATGCCTGCTCCTTGGGTTATCACCTCCATCCACCCATCAGTAACAGCACGACAGCAGTGTTACTCTAAGGGCTGCACGGGACTTCCTCCCTCACCTCTGGAACATAATCATTTGGAGAAAAGATGGGACCTGGGGTAGCCCACACACCCAGGCGCCCCCTGTGCCCCAGTAGCCAGCCTCCCACTTCGTCTTTGCTAACAGAACCCCTGTCTTGGTAGGGTGTGCCAGGCCCTAGGGGATACATGATTGATCTAAGGAAGCTAGAACACCTCCATTCTCCTATATTAGAGACTTATTTTCCCATCCCTTGTAGCTAAGTCTGAGCCTGTGACCCAGTGCTGGTCAAAGAGATGTCTGCTAAGGCCTCTGGGAAAGTTCGTTCCTCCTTAATGAATGAAGCCCCTATTTTCAGCCTTGAACACCATGTGTGAAGACATGATGCTTTGAGCTGTGGCAGCCATCTTAGGACTATGAGGTAATAAGGCTGAACTCTTAAAGGAAATACATGGAAGACGGCAACATAAAGAGAGAGAGTCCTTGATGTTAACTTGGAATCACTGAACCCACCCAGGACCAACTGTCTCCCTGAAGACATCTAGTATAAGATGTCTCTGTTGCTTTATACTACTGTTAGTTCATTATCCTCTCACTTGCAGCAAAATACATCCTAATTAATACAACAGGTATATACACAACATAGGAAAATTCAGTTCTGGGGAGACCACAGGCAGTCATGAAAAGAAAGCTTGCTTTGGAATAAAATGATTTTGGCTTTCATCTTGGGCTCTCGCATTTATTTGCTATGCATTCTTGGAGAGTCATTTTTACCTCTCCAGTGCTGGATTGATGTAAAGATGATGGGGGAGACTAGATGAGAAAGCACTGGACCCACTCTCTGCTTGCTTGCCTGGCTGCTGCCTGCCTATCTTGTTCACTACACTTCCCCAGGCTTCTAGAGGCAGGCCTAACATGTGGGAGGCATCCGATAAAGTTTTGTTGAACAAAGGAATAAATTCCTTTCCTTTCCTCTTATAAAATGAGGTTTCAGTGGTATATTGGTTTGCTAGGGCTGCCAAAACAAAATAGCACAGACTAGGCGACTTAAACAACAGAAATGTATTTTCTTGCAGTTCTGGAGTCTGGAAGCCCAAGATCAAGGTGCTGCAAGTTTGCTTTCTTCTGAGGCCTCTCTTCTTGGCTTGCAGATGGCCACCTTCTTCCTCTGTCTTCACATGCTCTACCCTCTGTGTCCTCACATCCCTGGTGTCTTTCTGTGTGTCCAAATTTCCTTTTCTTATAAGGACATTGGTCCTATTGGATTAGGTCCTGCCCTAACGACCCCATTCTAACTTAATTGCCTCTTTAAAGGCCCTATCTCCAAATGCAGTCCAATTTTGAGGTACTGGGGGTTAGGGCTTCAACATATGAGTCTGAGGGAGACACAACTGATCCCATAACAGTTGGTCATTGCCAAATTTATCCCTCATTGCTTAATTCGGATCTTCCCCTTATTCCCTGCATGTCCTCTGGTCATTTGGGCTTCAATCTTGGAATGTTTAATGAAGATCATTTTGATAACTGTTATCATAACATTCATTTGACAAACACTGGCATAGCCCTTTTTGACTGTTTTCCAAAGCACTTTCCATATCTATGGTCCCACTGTCTCGTGGGTGGTTCTCGTTTTGCACGCGAGAACACAAAAGCCTAGAGAGGTCAATTGACTTTCCCAAGGTTATTTACTAATAGTTGGATCAAAGGACAAGGGGCCAGGTGTGTCTGACACTGAGCGCTGGCTTCTCCGCACTGCCTGGTGTGTGTGTTGGGGGTGGGTATCTTAAGGTGGTGTGGGTGATGGCAGGGACCCCAGGCCTCTTCTTCGAGGAAGCTCTGCTCTGTGACAGCCCCTGCCATCTCCCACCCTTGCCTGTCTTTCACTTCATGGCCCAATCACACAACGCTTCCCCCCACACACACCCTCTCGCCTGGACAGGCTGTGCCTCCACTGACACCACCTTTCCCAACATCCTCCCTGCCTTCATGATCCCCCCAGAAAGGCCTACGCCCCCTTTCCCTGTAATCTCAATGCATAGCCCTGACCTCAAGGAGTTAAAATAGTCCCGCTGGTGATGGCCTCCATCTTGGGCCAGGAGCATTTCCTGTTGCTTCTGTGCCCTCAGCACCAGGCAGCACAGGACTGGGCAGAGTGTCCCTGCCCAGTGAATATGGCTCCGCACTGAGGTGAAGCCCATGGACAGAGATGGCAGCCTGTTCCCATGCGGAGCGAATGTTTTAGCTATTTTAGAGATCAGGGGAAGGGAGAGTTAACTGAGGGCCAAGGCCATGGGGAGGGGCTGCAGAGGATGAAGATGGGCCTCGGTGGTCACAGGTGTCCAGGAGGGAGGGGGATTCAGCTTGTGCACAGACCTTCCCCACCCTAGAAAAACAAGAAGCCGGCTTCCCCTCCTGTCTTTTTGTTTTGTTTTGTTTTGTTTTTTTTGGCTGCGTTGGGTCTTCGTTGCTGCTCACGGGCTTTCTCTAGTTGTGGTGAGCAGAGACCACTCTTCATTGTGGTGCGTGGGCTTCTCATTGCGGTGGCTTCTCTTGTTGCGGAGCAGGGGCTCTAGGTAGGTGGGCTTCAGTAGTTGTGGCACGTGGGCTCAGGAGTTGTGCGCACGGACTTAGTTACTCTGTGGCATGTGGGATCTTCCCGGACCAGGGCTTGAACCCGTGTCCCCTGCATTGGCAGGCGGATTCTTAACCACTGCACCACCAGGGAAGTCCTACGTCCTATCTTTGAGCCAAAAGGAGAGAGTCCACAACTGAGCATCCCACGTGCAATTTTCTTGCCCAAGGAAGGGGGAAAATCCTATTTTCCTGCCAAGGAGAAGGCCTAGCTCACTTTTGGTAGAGAAATAATGACATCCAGTGGACATCCACGTCATCCTCAGACTCGGGCCATGGCTTCCCTGGCCAGGAGGCCTTCCAGGGCCGGGACAACGGGGAGCAGTGAATTGAGCACTGCAAAGGTGAGTTCGAATCTTGATTCTACCTCTTAAGCTGTGTGACCTTGCGTAAGTCACTTCCCCTCTCTGGACCTCTGTCTCCTCCATGAAAAAGGAGGGACGCCGAGAGCCCTTATTGTAAAGTGTTAAGCAAACAGGATTCTCCTACTATCAGAACTCCGGTTTCTTGTTAACAACAGGTTCAAGGCTGTACTACAAACTAGCAGGGCAAGCTTTGGAATCAGACAGCCCTGGGTTCAAATGCCGAATTCCCGACTGAATGACCCGAAGCAAGTAACCATCTCCTTGAGCACTTAGTTTTGCAAAACAGGTTCATGGTTGTTTCCAAACCCAAAGATTGTTGCCAGTATGGGATCTTATTGTGGGTGCACAGGCAACAGCATTCCTGGAATATGGGAAGGTGGAGAGGTCCCCACCTGGGGGCATGGAGGAGAGCCTCAAGTCCCCATATTTCCTGAGCAGGCTCCAGCAGCCCTCTAGGCATGTCCAGGGGGTATGGCTGAGATCCCACAGGGCTGCAGAGGCCTAGGCCATGGTTTGGTAGAACAGTCACCCAGGCCAAGGGAGCCAGGCTGGAGAGAAGTGGATGGGAGGCAGGGGAGAGACAGACTCCTGACCGCCATCCCATTGAGAGGGAAAGAGGAAGCTGGGAAGGGAGGACTATCACACCTGAACGGGACTGAACTGGAAACCCAATCAACAGGGCTGGAGTCCCTGAACTGGAGTGAGGCAAGGCAGGAAATGATTAGCGAAGGGCTGTGAGGCACACAGGGGAGCTCGCGGAAACCAGAGTTGTCAGCCTGTGTTCTAGAAACAAAGTTGCATTTTTGCATGCGAGTCTGTGACTGAGACAGGAATACTACTGAGGAAGGCCAAGCATGTGGAAATAGGAGGCCCTCAGGAGAGGGTGCCTGCCTCTCTGTTCCTTTCCCTCTCCATGAAATGAGTTCCTGCTTGTAGAGAACCCCATCCGTGTCACAGGTCTGCACGTGCTGGGGCACTTGTCCCGGTCATCTGGATCTCCTGGGAATGTGTCTGTGATTGTAACCCCTCACACGTTAGCCCAGCCTGGGCAGGAGACAAATTCTCAGCACTCATAATCGTACTCTCTAACCCCCCAACAAACCTGCAAGGGAAGTATCATGCCCCCTCCCCACCCACTTTACAAACAAGGATGCTGGAGCCCTGAGAGGGCGTGTGACGTTCCCTGAATGGCACAGGTAGGAAACTGAGGGGCCAGAGACCGAACCTGGCCTCTGGCCACTGCCTCCCAAGAAGGACTCTGGATGGGATTCACTGAGGCCCCGCTGTGTGCAAGGCCTCGTGCTGAGGCTTCATGATGAAACAGAAAAAGTTAACGTTTATTCAGCAAGTATTACATCCCATGCTCTGTAATGGAAGTAAATAAAGTATGTAATACTTGACTGCTTTGTCTCATTTATTCCTCACAAAATTCCTATGAACTGCTCTTCCCCTTCCTCCCATTTTGCAGATGAGGAAACTGAGGCTCGTGGAGGTTACATGACTCACCTAAGGTCACTCAGCCAGTCAGTGGTAGGACTCAGTCTATGCAGATGCCGACGTCCTCACGCTTAACCCTTGTGTGATTCCTGGGGAGGCGGGCATGCTGTAACAGAAGCCAGGTAACACCTGGACGGGTACGGCGCCTGCACTCCAGAAGATCTTTCAGGCCTCCACTGTGCCTGTCAGTTGCTCTCATCATCACCTACCTGCCTGAAATTTGGCATACCCTAATGCTGCAGTATAAAATATTTCTTTTCTCTTCCCTTCTTAACTAGCTCTGTGACATTGGATAAGTGCCTCTACCTCTCTGAGCCTCAGTGTTCTCATGCATGAATTGGGGCCTGTAAGTCCCAGGTACAAAAGTACCGTGAGCTGCGGTTTTCATCCCACATCCCTCTGCTCCCTGAGCATACCTGTGAGGTACTCTCTACCCACACAGCCTGGATTCCAGCCACCGGCTCTCCTGTCCTGGCTCTTAGTGTGGCCCCTGCAACAAGCCAGCACATCTGCCTGAGAACGCCATGGAACTCTGCCCCTGAGCCAGGGTCCTGCCAGCAAAGAATTTAAGCAAATAGAACTGGGCTGAACGAAATGGTCTATTGGTTGTAAAGAGTTGTGCCTCATGCTTGTGCTCTCAGGTTTCATGATAATCCAAGCGATGGTTCTCCAGAGGAGGATTAGGAAGAAAACGGCTGGGGGCTCTGAAGGGAGCGGAGAAAAAACAGTCATGGACCCAAGGCAAGCATTGCCAAGAAAGCGGCCCCAGAGGGTCAATAAAACAAAGATGGGGGGCAATGACTGAGGCACAGGAGGAAAGGAAAAGTGGGGCTCTTTCCAACTCTTCTAGTGTCTAAGTCAGACCTTCACCAGCGAGAGAGCTTACCACTAAGTCAGAAGCTGGGATGGGCACCTTCATGGGGAGCTGGGGCTGCGAGCTCAAATGCCCTCCAAGGCCGTGCAGGTAAAGCACGAAGAGCGTAAAGAAAACAACAGACACACAGGATGAGGCGTGACAACCGATGCTCAGCCTCAGTCTCAGGAAGGCAATTGGGAGCGACGGGGACTGTGGTGCTGGGGACAGCTGGGACTGAGCTGTCAGCCCCAGCCAATATCTATCAGGCAGGAATACAGGCCCGGGGTTGCCAATCTTCTGATTTTTTGCAAGAGAAGTAGGAAAGAATGAATTTTGTTTTTTAATGTGCAGGTTCTCAATTTTAAAACATTGGCAACTAATTCAAGTGTTTTTTTTCTCTAAGTACTATGTGGGCCAAACAAAATATATCTGTAAGCCAAATTTGACTCACAGGCCAAGGGTTTGCAATTTCTGAAGTTCTGTGTCATGGTAAATGCAATGGAATCTGTCTGGGTTCAAACCCCAGTTCTCCCATCTGCTTTGGGGTGACCTTGGGCAAGCCATCTAGCCTTTCCAAGTCTCAGTTAACTCATCTGTAAAATGGGTATAATAGTAGCATCTAGTAATATGATATTTGAGAAAATTATATGAAATTATGTCATGGAAATTCCTTGGCACAATGCCCAGCACATGGTAAGCCCTCTAGAAATTTTAGCTATTATTAATAATGCACCCAGAAGGATAAAGATAGAACAGCAGGAATGGGCCAAGAAGGAGGCCGAGAAAACAGATCAAGCAGGCGAAACAGGGCCAAGTCTGAAAATGCCAATCAACAATTTCCTGTCTTGCTGTGTCAGGAATGGCCCTTAAGAGATTATTGTCACAAACTGGCATCAAATTGACAAGAGAATTTTGACCAGGTTGGGCAGTGACCTGAAAGGTGGTGGCCCTCCACTATTCCTCTACCTCCTTCCAGAACATCATCAAAGAGATCTTGTGAAACTTCTGGATTGTTGTAGAGCAAAAGGTGGTTAGGGAGGGTGCCCTGCAGAGGGCAAAGTGGTGCCCCAGGTCTGTGGCTGCCCGGTCGCTGCCCAGCTGTGTGATTTCGGCTGTGTCCTTTCTTCTCCCTCTGAGACTCCACTTACCCATCTGTAAAATGAGATGATAATACCTACCTCTCAGGATACCAATGGGGATTAGGAATAATTCATTGTAGCGTCTGGTGCAGAGCTCATGTACCACAAATGGGGGCTGCCATTATTGGTTACTGTTGTTACAGTTTGTATTATTAATGGGGCAATTGAGGTGCTTGCCTGACCAGCATCCACTGACCTCTTTCTAGGTAACTGTCTTAGTTTTCCTATGGGGAACCATCCCGTCCCCATTCCCAACTGAATAGTTCAATTGGTGTTGGCTCCACCCCTGGCTCGAGGGACAGGGGTGTGAATCAGGCATAGCTAATGAGAGTAGCATAGTCTCCTGGGCCAATGGGAATGAGATCCAGGCTTTCATTCAAACTATGAGAGCAGAGAAGCTCTCCCTTTACCACCAGATCTGTTGTAGTGAGGAGTAGGCCGGAGCTGCTGGCAGCCATCTCACCACCACATGGGAAGAGCCTAACTAAGAATGGAGCCAAAATTGAGGAAATCAGAGCAAAGAGCTGGAAAAATTCTTGATCCTTGATAACATTGCTTAAGCACCTGGATCCAGCTGTGCCTGAGGCTCACACTATGCTGGGCTATTCCATTACATGAGCCAAAAATAATTTCCCTTTTTTGCTCTTAGAACATTTTGAATGGGGCCTTCTGTAACTTGCAGCCAAGAACCCCAACAGATACATGAGCCTTAAAGATGAGTTAAGAAAAATGCCCAAAAGGGAGTTTAATCAATTGGCAGTTCTTATAAGCTCTCAGATCATGCTCTGAGTGTGACAGCACTATATTCCTTCTTCTGAGAGGATGGTAATATACTCTGAAAGCCTTTGGTCAGGCTTTCCTTAAAGTAATTGTTCTCAACCGGGACGGTTTTGCCCCCCCCAGAGGACATTAGGCATGTCTGGAGAGATTTCTGGTTGTCACAGTGGGGCAAAGGGGAGGAAGTGCTGCTGGCATCTAGGGGGTAGAGGCCAGGGGTGCCGGCAAACATCCTACAATGCACGAGATAGCCCCTCCCCCAACCAAGTATGATCCCCACCAAACATCAACAGTGCTGAGGTTGAGAAATCCAGAAGAAGTAATACATTATCCAGTATTTCACTCCCACCAGCTCTCCTCTACACCCAGAGCTTCCCGGGGGTCTTAAAGTACAACATACTTGAAGACAAAAACCAGGCTGTTAGGGAGCTTTATTACTTCGTGATGTCCTCTTGGACTCAAACCCAATTGACTCAAACCCAATTCAAAGAAGCTGCCCAGAGTTTACACACAGGTTATGCATCATCCCCTCCCATTACCATAACAACCACACCTCATAACTACTGGACCAACAGGATGAGCAGGCAGCCTCTCTGAAGACAGACAGTCTCATCCAGTGACACCTGCATGGCTTCCCACATCCGGCAGTAATGAGCAAACAAATAAGCAAATTATATAAATCCCACATATCCAATAAAGAGGAAAGATAGCATTCCCTTTCTATCTAGAGGAACATTTCTCAGTGTGTTGCTGCTCCAACACTAGTCCTGTGAGATAATCATAGGATTAAAAAAAAGAAAGATATCAAAATCAAACAAGTGTGGGAAACATGAAAGCCTCCATTACCTTGTGGGTAGAAGGCTCTGATAAGTCCTACAGTTTAAAAAAACCTGTTTAACTTTCTTGAACTTGCTATTTCCCAAATTCACATGATCACAGAATCCTTTTTCACTTATAATACTTATTTAATATTTCATAGAACTATTGCCCCACAGGACACCCATTGGGAAACATTTCAAGGGAACTACAGAGAAAATGAAATATTAATGAGATATAAAAGCAGATCTGGGGAAACCAAGTAATGGTGCAAATAGGTCAGGTTCCTTTGCCCAGAGAACTGTGCCTTAAACTTCTCAGTATGGCTCATCCTAGTTTCATTTGAGCATCCCTACATTTTTATGGCTACTCCAAAAGAGGCTCTTGAGGGCTGACCGACTGTCAGGCACTGGGCTAGACAGTGGGATTGAGAGAAAAGTCAGACTCCACTAGACACTGCAGTGATGGGCAGGATTTGGAGAAACTGCCATGGAAGAGAAGATGTTGCTCTGTGAATGCCAGCCTTCCTGGAGAGCCTTCTCACGTGAGGGAGAATGGAGGGATTGGGCCCTTGAATCTTAAAATCTTCAAGTAATTTCAGGAGCATGCAATTCCTACATATCGGTTATACTGACCTCTCAAAGTTTAACAAGGAGCTGGGCAGGCACAGGGGGTCGGAGGAACAGTGCCCTGAACCGTGAATGGTGGCGTCAGGCACAGCCAAGTGCCTTCCTAAAGGAGACCAACCCATCCAAGGCCGCTGTAGAGGGAAATAACTTTAGGCTGTGCTTGATCAAGGGGAGGCCACGGATTGGACAAAAGATGGGCACCTGACTCAAGGGCAGCCCATCCATTGGCTGGTTGGTGACCTATGAGGAGGCCAGAACAAAAAACCCTGCCCAGTAATTTCAAGTAATTGAGTTGATGGGCTCTGTGCTTCTAAGATTTAAATAGGAAAAATATGGAGTGAGTCAGCAAGTTGGTGGCAGAAGAAAAAGATGCACAAGTAACGAGCTGACACTGCAGTGATGGAATGAAGATGCGTGAGCTCCTGCTCTGAAGGGATCAGAGAGCAAACGGCCTGCCCCAAATCCTGACCTCAGAGATTCACATGCAGAGCCAGGAGCAAGGCTCCAGGCTGCTGACCCAGAGTCCTGGCTCCTAATCAGTGGGGCAGCACAGGGAGTCCAGGAGTCTGCTGTTCTCCGAGGAGCCAGTGTCAGCCTCAGGCTGACGTCACCCAAAGAAAGGCGCCGTTTTAGAGCCTGCAGTTAGGAGAACTGGGACCTTGTTAGTGACAGTCAGTCCAAATGCTGGCTGGGCCCAGCCCTCAGCAGGAAGCCCCTTCGCCTCCCAAGGTACCTTTGGAGTCTAGGACCATTGAGACGTCACAGATTCTGCAGTCATGACATATTACAGCTAATGTCACACCCAGGGGCTTGCCATGGCTGTCCCAGAAATCACACAGAAGGCACTGCAAAAACACAATACAAAACCTCGTGCCTAGAATAATAACGCCACAGTGCTCTTGATTTGAAGCTTGGGTGGCTTTTTGCAGGGGAAGGAGATGGTCAAATTCATATACTTGTCTTGAAAATGAAGTAATGCCAACCAAGATGCAGGGAAAAGGGGCTGGGGTCGACTTCACTTGCCTGAATTCTGCTCCCAGCAACAGCATTCTGGAGGAAGCAGTGGCAGCAGAACTATATCACAAGCCACTTGAATTTCATCCCAGGCTTTAGGACCTAAGCGTCAGTGACCAATGTCTTGGGGCCGGAGTGTGAGAGCCAGCGGGAGATACAGGCAGCCGGCCGGACCTCCACCGCAGCAACCCAGGGGGTCGCGTGTATGTCAGACCACCGAGCAAGACTTGGTTCAATCCCATCACACTCACTGAACCCACACTTCGCGCTACACGTTGTCCTCAGTGCCCTTACATGTGTGACCCCATTTGTTCTCTCCGTAACAAACAAGTCTCTCGACACGTATTAAAGTTATGGGATATGGCTGCATATTAAGCCAGAATGGAGGGAACCTTGCAGGCAATTTAAATTCAGAATTTACTATTTTCTCTTTGCCTTTTACCCTCTCACCTCCCGAAAGTTATTTTAAGAGCAAAATCATTTGAATGATGGAGTATCTGCATTTAGACTTTTCTCTTGCCTCCTTTGACCAGCTTGGCTGTTCTCAGACTCTAACCGGATGTCAGAGTTACTGCACTGGGTGGTAGAGCACACACACTGTGTCCTGCACTGAATTCACATTTTAAGGGTTTTTAAGAGTCTCTGACTCTATGGTTTTTCACCTGAAGTGCTCACTTTGGAATCCAAGGGCTGCAAAAGGGGAGACCCTATTGTACCCTGACAGTTCTGGAATCCACAGGTTTGTTCATTCAACACACATTTATCAGTACCTGCAATCAGGGCTGGGATCGTAGCGATGACCAAAGATGGATTCTGCTGTGAAGGAAATCGAAAGCCCTCTGAACCCAGACTGGGCTGGTTCATCTCACTGAATGCTCAGAGCAGGAGAAGGAGGAGGGCTTCGAAAGAAGTATCTGGTCCTCGATCATCCGACCAATAAAGAGCAGACAGGAGATGTGAACCCAAACCCTCTAACTCCAAGGTGGACTCTTTTACCCTCTCCACCCCCCAATCCTCAAACGTGCACATTAATAGCTACAACACCCAGGAGAAAGTGACAAGGCAGGAGAGCAGTCCAGGCATGGAGGATTTAGCTCCCGCTCAGTGGATCGGGAAGGAGGTTATACCTGAGCTGAGCCTCGAAGAATGTGCAAAATTAGTCATTTCCCATGGCAAAAAATCAGGCCAGGTGGCAGGGGCAGTGGACACTGGATTTTCTCTGCCCGGCCTCCGTTCCCCTTTCTTTTTGGACCTCAGCACCCTGATCTTCCTTTGGGCATCTGCCTCCCTTCCCATCTCAGTCCATGTGGTTTGTGTGGGGTGGACCCCAACCCCTGTCTCCAGGGTGGCTACGTGATCCAGTCCTGGCCGATCAGAGCATCTCATTTCTCTGACCACAGTGAGGGGTTTCAGGGTGGGCACATGACCGAATCTGAGCCAAGGAGATGAACGCGAGCAGTCTTTGGGCCCCGCCAGGAAGAGGGATTTTGCTCCACCAGAGATACTAAGAGGCTAGGATGTGCTCCTGGGGTTGCTTGGAGCCACCTGGCCACCTTGTGAGGAGAGAGAGAGCCTGTCTTCCAATGAGACCATGAGAGAGAAGAGCTGGGCAGGTAGGGAGAGTCCCAAGAGGAGGTGACATCGTTTGAGGCATGCCTGAAGCTACCCCATCCCTGGGCTTATGTGTATGAGCCAGTAAATGCCCTTCTGTGAGGAAACCAGTTTGAATTGGGCTTCCATCCTTGGATCAATAGAGTGAGCAGAGTAGAAATAATAGTCTGAGAATAATAGCACTGAAACTATGTTGGACCTTGACATTACTATTCAGCTGGGGATGCAGAAATCAAAACTTCTTTGTAACCTTTTCTGGAACACAATGGACAGGTTGCTTGATCAGAAAGCAGGGTAATAGACTCTCAAGAGCTTTAGCAGATGTACTGTGGTTCAGATTCTCATTTGGACAAGGAAACAGGGGCTCAGAGAGCTGAAGGACATGGCCCACAGTGAAGCAGAGAGCGAGTAGCCCCACAGAGATCAGGATGCTGAGGAAACAGTCTTGGATAGGTGGGCTTGGATGTGCGAAGGGTGGAGGACCTAGATGTGGGCTGGAAGAAGGAAGCAGTGGGCAAGGCACCTGGCAAGAGGCCTTGGGCTGGGCAGGCCTTGTGGAGAGCCAGTTCAGGATCAGACAGAACTGGAGTCACATCCTTGATCTGTTGTTTTATTAGAGTGTTTCAAGAGTGATCTTGAAAGCCACATCCTGTTCTGTGCCTGAATGCCGTGGTTTATAAAAGAGGGTTCAGTCCTTCATTGAACTATGAGTCCCTGAGCTCTCTGATGACCACACCCCAAAATGGCCTCTGAAGAAGACAAACCAGGTTCTGGGCGGGCCTCAGAAAGGTTACGTTTCTGGTCAGGGAAGTCAGGAAATACACAGTTTGTTCATCATCTGCCTTCCCATCTCATCCTGTAGGCTCCAGGGGACGGGGAGATTTGTTTTGTCACTGCCTAGCTCAGTACCTAGCATGTGGTAGGCCTTCAAAAAATAAGTCTTGAATAAATACGAGTGAACAAATAAAGTAATAAAATGGTAAGTACTGTACAGTAAATAGAATACAGGATGTGACAGAGAGTGACACGGGATAGTTTAGACGACCTGGTCAGAGGAGGCTTCTCAGAGAAGAGGGTATTTTATTTGAGCTGAGACCTGAATGGCGAGCAAACAGCCATATGAAGAAGCTGGAGAAATGCCTGCTAGGCAGAGTGAACAGCATGTGCAAAGGTCCCGGGGCAGAAATCAAGACTGGAAAGAAAGCCATGTAGTTCCAATGGGAGTGACAGAGGGAAGCTGATGTTGGAGAGGCCGGCAGGGGCTTGATCACGGCTGACCGTAACAAGGAGTTTGAACCTGAACTAAGCACAGTGGACAGCCATTGGACAGTCCTGGACAGGGCAGGGACATGATCTGACTTACGTGTTCAAGAGCTCTCCCTGCCCGCTGTGTGGTAGCTGAAATTCAGCAGGAAAGACAATAAATAATGTATGTCACACACAGCATGCGGCACACAATAGGTGCTCAGTGAACAAGAAGCATCCTTCACGACCCCTAATGCCACATCTACAAAGGCTCGCCAGCGTCCATTCCAGGCCAAGAATGTGCTCTTTATCCTCTGGGTTCAGGCTCTCTCTAGCTACCCTCTGTGTACTCTGATGGTCATAGTAAAGCCAACAGGCTAAGCTTTGGAGGAAAACCCTCTCCGCTTTTTGGTTACAGTAACAATCCAGGAGTCACGGTGGGGAGGTGTAGGGTGCGGGGCGGGTGGAGTGGGAGCCTTCTGTTCAATGTTGAGCTGCTCCCAACATACTTTTCAAACATTCGTTTGCTTTTGCCCAGTCTCCTCCGTAAGAGACACGCTTTCGGATGTGTTTTGAAAAATATTCCATATGCTAATGGAATGTCACCATCTGCCAAAGAAGGCAGAGCTGTTTTTAAAGGAAAAACTATTACAGAAATGAGGTATTCACAGAGGGGCACTAAAGAGCCCAAACGTCGCTGACCTGAGGCTGACCTGGGCTGCCTCGTGTTACCAACATGAAAAGGGAGTGAGAAAATCTGAGGCCAATTAACTTCTCTCTCTCCCTCCCTCTCTCTCCCTCTCCCTCTCTCTTTTTCTCCCCTCCCCTTCTTGGAGACATGATGAAATTTCCTGAAACAAAAACTCGCAGCCCGTTCTATAAAATGCTTTCGCCTCTGGTGGAAAAAGCCCCGATGGTCCCTTTTATCTCCTCATTCCTGAGGCGCAGACCTGGCCCCCGTCTGTTTGTGCAGATGGGCCGCAGGGAACACTCCCAAGGCCCCGAGAGGCCGGGCTGGAGCGGGAGGCCCCAGCGCCCGCTGGCTCTGGCCGCCCAAGCCCTTGCCGTCGGGAGAACGCGGCGCTGTCTTGGACGGAGGAAGAAACAGGATTAGGTGTCCTGTGGCGTGATTAGTGGACAGGCATTGTTCCCTAGGAGGCCTGGGCAGCTCGGACGGACGCAGTGTTTGGAGAAGAAGGTTTTCCAAGTTCTGGGCACGTCCTCCGGGCCCTGCCAAGCCTGCTGGTTATCACGCCCCTACCTTTCCGGCGGCTTCTTCTCCGCTGTGGTCACTGGCTTGTCCTCCTGTGCCCTCTCCTAAGTGCCATGTGCTTCCGGACTCCGTGGCAGGCCTCTCTCTTCTCCACAGCCCGAGTCCTCACCACTTGAATATCTCCCAGGCACCTGCAATGTCCAAGTCCAAACGCCCTTCCAACCCCCTCAGCCCGACTGCTCCTTCCCTTATCTGGGGTACCAAGCGCCCCGCCGGCTAGTTTGGTGCAGGGTGTGCAGGGGTTTCCCACCTCAAGGCCTTTGCATCTCTGCCCCCACTAGCCTGGAACATTGCATGGTGGGCTCCTGCTTATCGTGGAGGTCGTGGCTCAAATGTCTCCCAGGCCACTGCCCCCCACTGCCCTGTGTAATCTCTTCAGAGCACTTATCACGGTTTGAATTTATCTTGTGAACTCATGCGTATATGGGCACGGTAGCTTTCACTGTGTGTTGTCAATTTCTTCTTGGGGAATGTAAGTTTCCTGAGAGCAGGGACCATGTCTTCTTTCCATTAGAGCGGCACTTAGTGGCACACACAGGGAACAGGGGTGCCACTGTCAGCGCCCAACCCCCCCAACCAAGGTCTGTACTTTCTGTCTCAATACCCCTCAAAACCGCCCTCAGTGTTCTGCCCTATTCCAGACGTCAACCTTTCTCTCCTGAATCTCAACACTAGCCTTCTAACTGGACGCTACCAGTTTCAAACCCCACCATGGCTGCCTACTGCCCCCAGCATACAGCCCCCTACTCGGCTGTGCCCCTGGCGCCCATCCCGTCCAGCTCCAAGCACTCCCCCACCCACCGTGCCTCGTTGAAGGCACACCACGCACATTTGTTAACGACTGAAGAACAGCTTCACAGGTACGAGTGGGAGGGAAAAGAGATGTGCAGAGGGTCTGTTAATGCAGGGGGACTGCACAGCGTGAGGCCTGGCTCCGTGGGGAGACTGCTGGCATCGTGGCGCCCACTGAGGGGGAGAGGCTAGGCAGCGTGGTGGGAGCTCAGCCGTGGCAGTCAAGACAGACTGGAATCCAGCCCAGGGCTCGCTAGGGAGACGCACCTGAGCCTCGGTTTCTTTAATGTTAATAATATAACCACACAGGGTTATTGTGAGGATTAGAGTAAAGCCCTTACCGGCAGTCCTGGCATGCACTAATGGTGGTTATTTCTATTCTTGCTGTCGTTGCAGTTGGTGTTAATCAGTCTCTCCCCTGCATCACCCACCGCCCCCAGCCCTGCCACCTACATGCACATTGAGGACCTGATATTGTCTCCTGTCCACTTGGAGACGCTACAACGAGCTGAGGATACTGGCATGTTGAGGTCTCATTCATTTTCCAGAAACATCCCCTGCAGATAGGATATATAGGCTGACTGCTTTTTTTTTTTTTTTGCGGTACGCGAGCCTCTCACCGCTGCGGCCTCTCCCGTTGCGGAGCACAGGCTCCGGACGCGCAGGCCCAGCGGCCATGGCTCACGGGCCCAGCCGCTCCGCGGCATGTGGGATCTTCCCGGACCGGGGCACGAACCCGTGTCCCCTGCATCGGCAGGCGGACTCCCAACCACTGCGCCACCAGGGAAGTCCAGGCTGACTGCTTTTAAAGCAGAGTTATTCTTAATTTAAAAAAAAATTTAACAAAAATAACTTGGTATAAACATGATTCACCTGGTCCATCTCCCCCTGTTCCACCCACTGAATAGCCCAGACTACTGGTTACAAACTCAAGTCCTCACCGGGACCAGTCCTCACGGGGAACTGTCAGCACGTTTCCTCATCTTTCCCCTTCAAGAGGCCCAGGTAGGCTTCAGTCTGCCTGCGCACGTTTAAACTTGTCTCATCTCACACCCTCCCAAACTCTAACCCTTATACTTTTCTCTGCTCTGGGAATCCTGTACCATCTGTTTAAATGCCACAGTGGAAGCTACCAAAAAGAGCTGGCACCAAGAACCTATTATGTACCAGGCACTGTGCTAGGCACTTTAGAATATGTCATCTAATCCTTACAGTGATTTTAAAATACTGTCTCCACTTCCCAGATGAAGCAGCTCAGGTTCAAGGCAGGGAAAGCCCTTTTGCCCAGAGGGCCTGCTGTCAGGTAGCTGGCAGAGTTCCAATACCGACCTAGGTCTGTTGGTCCCAAAGTTCATGCTCTTTCCTCTCTGCCATCCAGTAGACCAGTGACCCCCGTGGATAGTCTCCATCAAGATCCAAAGGCTGTGGTGTTCTAAGAGCATTTCTTCCCAATCCCCAGCGCTGCAGGATATTTGGGAGAACAAACACAGCCCATGAGCACAGAATGGTCCCTTGGATCCAAAAATGGTGGTAGAGGATGGAGGGATTAAGCTGTAGTCCCTGATACTCCCCAGAACATCGGCTTGGAGCTGCTGTTCCTAAGGCATATGCCCCACCACAGATTTTAAGTCTCTGGCGTGGTCACTTCCCGGTTTTCCCAGACCAACCCAACAATAACATGTCTACTCTGAGAAATACAATTAAGTGATTCTTGGAGACAAGATGAGTAGGTGGCCACAAAGTTGAAAGCAATGGAACAATACAAATCCATTTATAGGAGTATGCTTTCCAGGTTACCCTGCATGCACAGAGGAAATAGTGACTTCTGATCTGCACTACAATTCTTCCACATGGCTTCATACAACCAATAAAAATTTTACAACACTTGAATGAGGATTTCAGTGCATTTGGGCAGGTAAACACCTGAAGATGGCCCTGTTCTCAGTTATCCTACAGATGCTGATTGAGTGTCTCTGAGGTGTTAGACCCAGCTCTGTGCAACAGACAAGCAGGAGTTTGGAGGTCTTGGAGCTCCCAGAGTCTTCCCCAGCTGGAAGACCAAGTCAATCTTAGGCCTAAATCCTGCTTTGCTTTAGCGCAAACTCAACCCCAGCACAAAAGCAGGCAGCTGGTGTGCACGCAATGTGTAGCATGTACAAGCTCGCTACCTTCAATGTTAAATGTGATTGCAGACAGTGGCTGTCAGCTCTTGGCTCCTTCCTCCTCCTCCTCTTGTCTTTTCAAACACCTCCCTTCTTGGGTCATTTTTAATTAACCAACATGTATTGACTACTGTGTGCTGGTCACTTTGCCACAAAGCTCATCACTTAATTTGTCTGTTTTCTCTGTAATCCCATTCATTCTTCAAGAATTCAGTTGCCGGGCTTCCCTGGTGGCGCAGTGGTTGAGAGTCCGCCTGCCGATGCAGCGGACCCCGGTTCGTGCCCCGGTACGGGAAGATCCCACATGCCGTGGAGCGGCTGGGCCCGTGAGGCATGGCCGCTGAGCCTGCGCGTCCGGAGCCTGTGCCCCGCAACGGGAGAGGCCACAATAGGGAGAGGCCCGCGTACCGAAGAAAAAAAAAAGAATTCAGTTGCCAATCTTGGATGCAATGCTTCAACAGGTCACTGCTAGAAAAGCTTAAGATGGTTTTAGTTCAGAGACAGCAAGCTGATACTCCAGCAATTGACTTAAAAAAAAAAAATCAGTTCTCAACTTTGATAAATTGGGTCTCTTCATAACCTGGATTTTCAGCTTTTCTTGAAAATTTACACCTGGCATCACTGGGTCTGCATTCCAGCAACAGATCATCCAGAGCTAGAGCACACACCCTCCAGGACTTGGACTAGTGAAATCTTCTCTTATACATGGGAAAGCTGAGATCCAAAAGGGGGTATTGCCACACAGCTAATTAGTAACAAGACGATCAGCCAGTCTCCCTAATTTCCCTTCTTATTAACTAGAAAACAAACAGGCTGAGGTGGCAAAGCACCACTTAGTCTGATTGTATATCCAAGAAGTTCTACCAAAATCTGAGAATCTCTGTGCATCCGTAGCTGTGAATTTCTTGCAGTAACACTTCACCTATCAAGGAAAAGAGAAACTAGTATCGACTGCTTTGTATTGACTGAAGTTATGGACTGAACACCTATATGTGAGGGCAGGAGACGACTGGAGGGGTGAAGATCCAGTCCGACAACTGAAGCTTTTCCACCCTGCAGCACAGTTTAGGTTCAACATCTGCTGTTCATAATGATTAGCCCAAATCACCAAGAATAGTTTATTCTGTTTAGCACAGGCAGGGATAGAAAGACCTGTGAAAATGGAGAGTCATTATAGGAAAAGACAAGAAACCACTTCAACCTGATGCTCAAGGAACTAAATAACTTATGGAATATCCTTATAACCAAATACTTGGCAGCCATCAGCAAGAATGACGTAGAATTACATGTACTGACATAGGATATAATCTCAAGAAGACCAGATGAAAATGTGCAGTATAGCACGCTACCATTAATGTTACAGGGCATGGGACAGTATGTATGTTTATATGTAGACAGGTAGGTAGGCATATATGCATAGACACACACATACACACACCCTTCCATACACAGACTATTATCCATCAGAGAACATGCAAAAAACTGGTTAACAAGGATTGGAGGACAGAGGGTCAAGAGTAAAGGGAGAACCACTTTGTACACTATCTTTTATGGCTTGTAAATTGGTTTTCTTAACCGTATGCATACTATTTCTAAAACATTTTTTTTTACAAGAAAAATGAGTGGGGACAAAACTGTATAGAATTACTCTCATTTCATCTCAAAAGTCTACATTACCAGTTCGGCTAAGGGCTGGCGGAATCTAGTTATCAGGAAAACTCTGCTACTACTCAGGCCTCCTGAGCAGAATCCTGCAGATACTACCTGTATTCCTCCTGCTCTAGTCCTCAACCAGTGATGTGTCAATCTGCCAAAAGGAAAGACAACAATTTCATGTCCGATGTGTAAGGGGGAGAGGGCTGCAGCTGCACTTCTCACACTGCCCCCCCAACCCCTTCGAGAACCAGAGGATCTACTCCCACCCCGAGCCATTTGGCACGTTTAAGGGACCACTTTCATAGGAACTTGCGAGACAATTAAGCACTTGTGGAAAACAGATTTGCTGGGGAGGAGTTCTGAACCAGCCCCAGGGCATGGACTGGCATTATCTCCTACCAGTTCTCCCACACCAAAAACAGTACTTCATCTTCAACCTCACTGTACAGAGCAGATGATTTTTTTCAATCTACAAACTTTAATTGTATGTCACTGAATTACTGACAGCACGTTAACAGTTTTTTTTGAAAAATTTCTTAACAGAACATCAGAGTATTGCAACACTTTATTAAGAGTATTGGCTTTGAATTAGTAGCTGAAGTAACAATTGCATTGAAGCCAGATCAGGTGTACTGCATAATACTCATACTTGATTTATTGACATTACTTAGCAATTTATTGGACAAAGGTCAAACTTTTTGTTTTTTATTAAGCACATTCCACAGTACAAAGCTGTCGTGAATAATATCTGTACAATTTAACAGTTTCAATAGCTGTTCAGACACAAATTTATTTCAAACAGTTATTGGCAAACATAATTAATTACAAGTTAGAATTAGACTATCCCAGTGCTTTAAAACATTAATATAGCAGTAATTTACAGTTTCTCAATTATGGTTAGCAAAATAAAGTCCAGAGTACAGCTGGGAATTACTACTATAATCCCAGAAAGTCAGAATTCCTCGGGTGCCAAAGTCCCCTGCTATAATTTAGTAGGCACAATTCAAAGGTTGTGTGCATATTCAAAGGCCATGATCTCCCAAGGAACCAGAATTTCTATATTAAACATGCAAAAACAACCACGGAAAGTCCATTCGTTCAGAAGAATTGCCTCCTCCCCTGCCCCTCCCTGCCCTGCCCCCTGGGCTCTCCTAACCAATCTGATATTAAAGCTGTAAGGTAAGAGTGGTCAAAGTTAAGTCACTTTCACAACCGCTGTCAGGGTTACGACATCCACCCGCTGAACGGAGATTTCTTTTTTTTTAACACTTTGAGACTCAACTTTTCCAAAACAGAAATTAATTTACTAACATGTAGGAGGGAAGGATGTATTTTTTAAAAAGGACAAAGGAAAACAAAAAAGCAAACCAACCCAATAAACAACCACAGACACACACATTGATTCCCACACCATTCTCAATGTAAAGGACAAAACAGAGCCCAGGCACCTTCCCCTCAGTGGGAGAGTGTGCTTCCACGGGAAGAGGTTTAGTTATAGGAAGTTCTCATTGGTCCTTTAAAATGTTAGCAACATTCCTTGATCTTTGGAAACAATGGCAAGGAGCAAATCAAAACCTAATATTGAACAAGGGAAAAGGAGTGCCAACCAGATGCCAAAGTCCTTTCCATGCACGTCAGCATGATGGTGCCATTCACACATTCGGGCTGCGGAGCGCTCGGGAGCCAGGAGAGCTTGCCGGGGCCACGGCAGCAGGCGACACCAGAGATGACAGGGATGGGGTCATGAGCCTGAGGCTTCACACCACCTGGGAGGACCCTTGAACCAGCCTGACGCGGGTCCCAGACTCCAACACACAAGTGGGCCCTGCTACCACCTGACAAGGGCAGGACGCATGAACGCCAGAGCCGGGAGAGCCAGTCAGCGGGGGCCTTCTCGCTCTTCCCTTCCCAGGGTTACTAACACAGAGTGTGACCTGTGACGGTGAAGTCAAATGAATGCTATGGGAAGTGACCATGAGTACTCAGGAGTACTGATGAGGAAAAGAACGACAAAAGTATTTAAGGTACCTCTCTATTGTATATACTGCACAACGAATAAAACATTTTGTGTTAAACTTTAGAAATTACATCTTAAAACAAGATTCCCTTTAAAACACACACACACACACACCACACGCACAATGACAATGACAATGACAAAATAAGAACACCATATGAATACTGCAGGAAGGGTTCTAGGTAATCCACATCAACCCTGGTAGCGGGTTCTTGAGCCCAGCCCACGGCTAAGGGCGAACACACTCTGCATTAGTGTCTCAGGCACGGGGGCCCTGACTCGAGCAACCTTGAGGTTAAACTGTTATGTACATTATATCTACATGCGGATACAGTATTTTAAATTAGGAGGCAAGCACACATGTAAAGGTGTTACTCTACCAAATATCAGGAGATGGTTGCGGGTACAGAGAACAGTTAATAAAAGAAAAGAGCTATATTACCTGTTGGGAGATAATATAACCTGGCTTACAGTTCTTTAAATTAAAAGAAATTGGTACAGAAAGGAAGTATAATCCAAAAAATATTACTAAAACAATCCAGAGAAATGTTTCCATTGTCCAACATGTTCCTAATACAAGTCACAATTCATAATGACTTGGACGGTCAAAAGGAGAATGCTAACTTCTGAAAAGGAAAGCCCTGGACATTCTGGGTAGGTGTTTGGCACCCAAAATTTCACCGAAGAATGCTGTTTCTTAGTATCAGACCAAAGTGCAAAGCAATATAAATTAGAGGCCAAGTCTTCTCTTGACAGTCGATTTACTTCTGTAAAACAGACTGTACGTTCCTTTTATATGAACAATTTACATTTGAAGCGATAGATTTCTTTTCACTGATGGGGGGAGGAAATGGGCTTCTGTACTACTGAAAGTCGGTGAAGCTAAGGTATCCTTCTCAAAGTAGAGGCTGGAATCGGAGGTGAGAAATGTCGGTACTTGAAGAGTTAGGCTGCTTTGCATCTACCCAGCGTCTAGAACCAATTCCAGCTTCGTAACTCAGCTGTGAAGAACTCCCTTAGGCATTTGGTAGCCATGTAGCCAGTAGTTCAAGACTAGGAAACCCTGAAAAAACAAAAACAAAGGGAGTATGGATGGATATTCTGGTTAGACACGGAGATATACACCACAGCCCATCCACATCCACACAGACATGTATGTATTTGTGCACACATAACACTGATTTTTAAATAATCAGCATCAAAATAGAAGCTGCAAGTTGTTTTGTGCATACTACATACCAGGTATCAGGTTTATTTAAACCTCTCAAGAACTTTATGAGGTAGAAACTATTATACCTACTTTACAAATAAGAGAACTGAGGATCAGAAACATTATTTGGTTTAAAGCATTAGCCATTATATCCTGGGATAAACCATAATGGAAAAGAATATAAAAAAGAATGTATTTATGTATGTATCACTGAGTCAGTTTGCTGTACAGCAGAAATTAACACAACATTGTAAATCAACTATGCTTCCAGAAAAAAAAAAAAAAGCAAGCATTAGCTGTTAAGTGAGAGAGGGGATTCTAAGAGATGACTGACCCTATAATCTATCATCTTTCATGCTGCTAAAAGTTATGCATGTAACAAAATATGCTTAATGTTAGATTTTATATTTAGCATAATCTTAAATTTACGCCAGCCAGAGGCCACCAGGACCTCTCTCATGACTGACCAAGAGTCTTCATCTATCACTGTGAAACAAAAATATGTAAAAGCTAGTAAACAGAGTACTCCTTCTAAACAGAATGCCAACAGTCAGAAATTACTTCTTTTTGAAATAAATCATTTATAAAAGGACAACACAATATAGAGGAGAAGACAACTGAATGTTCTATATTTTTTTGACCATGACCTTGAGTCAGGAACACTTTATTTTTTTATTTTTTATTTTTTTTTTGCGGTACGCGGGCCTCTCACTGCTGTGGCCTCTCCCGTTGCGGAGCACAGGCTCCGGACACGCAGGCTCAGCGGCCATGGCTCACGGGCCCAGCCGCTCCGCGGCACGTGGGATCTTCTCGAACCGGGGCACGAACCCGTGTCCCCTGCATCGGCAGGCGGGCTCTCAACCACTGTGCCACCAGGGAAACCCAGGAACACATTTTAATCACAATCTCTACATTCATCCGTGTATGTAAATACACACACATACCCCTAAGCAGAACATTCAGGAAACAACACTAATCATTACTATGGACAATGCAGGCTGACATTTTATACCCTAAATTTCACCCAAAGTCAAAATCCATTAAAATGATTTCACAGCCACTAATAAGTTACAACCCTTTCCAAACACTGCACTAAACCATTGGCCTGGAAGATCTAAGTCACCTTTAGGTCTAAAATTCTATGACCAAAAAGAGAGAGAGAAAAAGAAAGGGGGGGTGGGGGTGGTTGTTTGGTTTTGTTTTGCTTTTAAAGCTTGTATATATTTTTTTAAAGGCAATTTTCCTAAAAGGTTGTTAATTTTCACAAAATCCTAATTTCACAAGAACCCTAATAAGCTTCCAAACGAATGCAAGACAGATTCACAATTTCATCTGCCACTGTTTTCCCATGAAGGATATGTAAGAGTATTTGAATTATTTTAAAAATATTAACACCCAGAGATAAGAAGTCAGCACTCTCAAACTCTGCTGGTGGGAATGTCAACTGATGTAACTCTTCTGGAGGGTAACACAACTCTTAAGTATCAAAACTCTTTAAACATCATAGCTTTCAACCTAGACACTGCAGACATTTCTAGAATTCTATCCAAAGGTAATAAAAGGTTGGGCAAAGATTAAGCTGAAAGAATCATGGCAATGTGTTTTATAATAGTTAAAAGCTGGGGGGGCGGGGAATATAAATATATAACAGGTGCATATCCAAACAATCAAATATGATTTTGCCATTAGGAACGATAATTTAGACAAATAGTGACATTACTGACAGGCAAGAATTTCACAATAAAGAAAAAAAAAAGCACGGTTATCAACCATAATTTTTAAAAGCCTGAAAGGCTACATACAAAGGAGTTAATAATGGTGAACCCAGAAGAGGAGTTATCTACTTTTTACTAATTTCCTAATAGTGCTCTTACATTGTCTCATAATAAAAAAGAGAGCTACTGTATACATAGCTCTTGGGAGTTAGTAATTTTTCTAAAAAATGACTCAGCAAAAAAATCTATTGCTAAATTTCTCGACATAGAAATACTCCTACCTTATATTTTAGGGGTAAATATTTTACTGCAAGGTTAAATCATCATTAGGGTAGTGTTTCTTATTATGCATAAATTTTACAGCATCACATGGTAATAATTTTTTTCATGTTACAATAAATGAAAAGAATTTGGAAAAGAGCAATAAAATCTATAAAGTTGACTGCCAAGGTTGTCAAAAGTAATTCACTTTGAAGAGACAAACACATTTGAGGTTTCATTGCTTGTGCTGCTTAAAAAGCAGATAAGATTTTTCCACTGATTTATAATTGTGGATCATAACAAGGCAGTTGTTCTTAGGTTCCCAAAAAGGGGGCGAGAGGAGGGCCTGGAAGAAGTAACACTACAGTTTCCTTTCCACCACAGCCAATGAGAGAAACGGCACTGGTGATCATTTCATCTCTCAATCAAAGGAATCTAATTTCACGGCATTTTAATGTAGTATATAAAAGTTGTCCAATTTGTGAAAGTTTACTATGTTCTATAATTCAGCTATCAAATTCGCCAGAGGGGGAGAAAACATACTACAGATGTCTTAGATTTTATCATGTGCTTCTTTAACAGAGTGGAAAGACACAAACACATATCAAAACTACAAAAGAAGTATACTTACGTTGTTGTATGATATACCTACTCCCCTGACCCTATCCATTCCAGAAGCTCAGCCACAATTGTAGTTGGCTGTGTTCTATTTTATCTATTTCTCTTACGTGGGAAAATAAAAGCAGAAGCACTGGGATATAGTCAAAGCAATGCAGAGAGAGAAATGTATACCTCAGAAAATAAAAAATTAAGAACAGAATAAACTTAACAAAAGATGTGCAAGACTTCTACACTAAAAACTGCAAAACACTGCTGAAGAGAAACTGAAGAACACCTAAATAATAAAGAGATATACTGGGTTTATGGATTAGAAGACTCAACATTTGTTAAAGATGGAAATTCTCCCCAAGATGACCTTTAGAGTCAATGCAGTCCTGATCATAAGCCCATAATCTTCATAGAATTTGACAACTTCATTCAAAAATGAATATGAAAACCAAAAGGACCTAGAAGAGTCAAAACAATTTTTTTTAAATTGACTTATTACACAGCATGGTATTGGCAAAAGGATAGCCATAGATCACAGAACAGAAGCCAGAAAAAACTACAAACAAGTGGTCAATTGAGTTTTTGAAACAGTGCTATAACAATTCGATGGGAAGAGGACA
This sequence comes from Physeter macrocephalus, assembly GCF_002837175.3. Lineage (NCBI taxonomy): Eukaryota > Metazoa > Chordata > Mammalia > Artiodactyla > Physeteridae > Physeter > Physeter macrocephalus. Next base: position 3,360,895 of record NC_041215.1, read on the forward strand.
GTCTTTTAACCCAAAAGAGCTGGAACAACTAGAAGGCTGTATAAAAAACACCATACACAAAAATTAATTCTAAATGGATCAAAGACCTAAATGTAAAAGCTAAGCATATAAAAACTCTTTACAACAATGCTGGTCCAAACACAGTAGTCACTAGCTACATGTAGCTATTTATTTTTATATTTTTTATTTTTAAAAATTTTTGGCTGCGTTGGGTCTCCATTGCTGCACGCAGTCTCCCTCCAGCTGCAGTGAGCGGGGGCCCCTCACTACGGTGGCCTCTCCCGCTGCAGAGCACAGGCTCCAGGTGCACAGGGTTCAGTAGTTCTGGTACGCAGGCCCAGCAGCCTCAGCTCACGGGCTCCAGAGCGCAAGCCCAGCAGCCATGGAGCACAGGCCTAGCTGCTCCGCGGCGCGTGGGATCTTCCCAGACCAGGGCTCGAACCTGCGTCCCCTGCTCTGGCAGGCATATTACCAACCACTGCACCACCAGGGAAGACCGCAACATGTAGCTATTTAAATTTACGTTTAAATGAAGTATAATTAAATACAATTAAAAATCCAATTCAATTCAATTCAAATATAATTAAAACGTCAGTTAAATCAAACCGTACACATTTCATGAGCTTAATAGCCACATAAGGCTCGTGACTACCAAAGTGGACAGTGCAGGGACTTCCCTGGTGGCGCAGCGGTTAAGAATACACCTGCCAATGCAGGGGACATGGGTTTGATCCCTGGTCTGGGAAGATCCCACATGCCGCGGAGCAACTAAGCCCGTGTGCTACAACTACTGAAGCCCGCGTGCCTAGAGCCTGTTCTCCGCAACAAGAGAAGCCACCACAGTGAGAAGCCCGTGCACCACAGTGAAGAGCAACCCTGGCTCACCGCAACTACAGAAAGCTCACGCGCAACAACAAGGACCCAACGCAGCCAAAAATAAATTAAATAAATAAATTTAAAAAAAAACAAACCACAAAGTGGACAGTGCAGCTGTAGAAAATGTAAACTAATCTAGTGAAAGGGAGCAGGTCAGTGTTTGCTAAGGCTGTGATGGGATCAGGCTCTGACTACAAAGAGGACACAAAGGAACTTCTGGGGGTGGTGATAAAAATGTTCTTACCTGGAGTGTGGAGGAAGTTGCAGGGGTGTATACATTCGTAAAAACTTGTCACAAAACAGTATACTTTAAATGGGTACAATCTGTTTTACAAAAATCATACCTCAATAAAATTGATTCAAAAACAGCAATGGGGCTTAGCGAAGGTGAAGGGGGCAGGGCAGAGGGAGATGTGTACATCTAGGTACCTGTCTATACGTAAGGAATATATCTAGTACTTGACTATGCCACTTTAGACAACTTATTCCAATTTCTTACTGAGCTATTATCTTTATGTTTGTGGAAGGTGTATGAATACAATGCAGTTTCACACATATTTATTTATGGGCAAATTCTTGTTGGCCCAGGAGAAAGAGCACAAAGATGTCATGTTGGCCCCGGGTGTCACTTGACCAACAAATGTCAACAAGCACTCATAATACACTGTGCGATCTATTAGATACTGGGGGTCCAAAATAAAAGGAGCTCCACGCCTTGTAAGAGAGATGGCATGCAAATCATTTCAATACCAAATAATAAGTTAAGTCAGATGAAGTAAAGGAGTGGGGGTGTTGTGATATCTACAAAACCCTAACAATACAAGCAAGGGGAGGGAGGTGGCAGAGGTCTGTACTACTGAAGTGTAATTAGGGAAATTAAACAGAATTCAGTCTGGTTGGAGCCCCGGATTTTTGGGAGGGAAGAATGCAAGGCTGGGGTGGGGGAGGGTAGAGAGGACAGAAGGTAAGAGCTAGATATTGAAATTTCTGTTAGCTAATCTTAGCTAAGCCTTGTTCCTGAAAACAACAGGAAGCTACTGAAGAGGAGTACGGCTGAGGCAGGGCTAAGATGACCATAGTTGGTAGCAGGATGAAGGGTGGGCTGAAGAGGGAGAATAGACCAAGAAGGAGGAAATCAGTTTTCATTTGGGTCCCTTCCTCCTTCCTTATGTATTTCTTTGGTTTGGGGAGAAGGGAGGTTGAGGCGGGGAAGAGCTATCACTCAAGAAATCCTTGCCGGGCTTCCCTGGTGGCGCAGTGGTTACGAATCCGCCTGCCAATGCAGGGGACGCGGGTTTGAGCCCTGGTCCGGGAGGATCCCACAGGCCGCGGAGCAACTAAGCCCGTGTGCCACAACTGCTGAGCCTGCGCTCTAGAGCCCGTAAGCCACAACTACTGAAGCCCAAGAGCCTGTGCTCTGCAACAAGAGAAGCCACCACAATGAGAAGCCTGCACACCACAACGAAGATCAAATGCAGTGCCACCCCCCCACCAAAAAAAGAGATCCTTGCCTTCTTCCTCTGTAATTTCCTATAATTCAATAAACGTAAAAATTCTGCCATGTGAATTTCTCAACTGACTTGTGAAAAATCTATCCAGAGAGAAAGCAGCAAGGGAGATGGCCACTGTCACAAGAGCCAGTATGAACACACTTGAGACCAGGAACGGCAACTATTTATGTGGCTTACAGGTCACTACTGTGGCTCAGCTCCTATAGCCAGGGAGGCACAGCCAAGCCATCGAGGCACTTAGTCCTTCTGGGTCCACGTGGGGTCCCATCATCCTTCCAAAGGCAGTATACCAGCCAGTCACTACGGATCAAACTGAGTTGGCATGAAGAAACAATGCATTTGCCATTCCTGATGCAGATCCTTGGTTTATCACTAATAGATGGAACAGGGGCAAGACCAGAGGTCCGCATGCTTCTTCTTAAAGGGCCAGACTGTACATATTTTAGGTCACACAGTCTCTTTTGCAACTACTCAGCTCTGCCACTGAAGCACGAAAACAGTCACAGACAATACATAAAGAGATGAGCTGTGGCTGTGTTCCAATAAAACTATTTATGGGCACTGGAATTTGAATTTTATATAATTTTCACATGTTCTAAAATAATATTCTTCTTTTAATTGTTTCAAAGTATTTAAAAGTGTAAAAAACTATTCTTAGATTGCTATGGTAAGGAAAAAAAAATTAGGCAGTGGGTCAAATTTGGCCTCCAGCTGTAGTCTGCCAACCCTGAATAAGACAAACTTCCTGGAGCAGAAATAAGGAGTATCTGAAAAGATGTCAACTTAGTGATCTAGAAACCAGTGATTCCCTATCTTTTCACCCAAAAAATGTTACGATTCTACACAGACTTTCTTTACATTTTTAATATTCAATGAACAGGAAAATATACAATGACAAAAAGCTACTAAGCATTAAGTAATGTTCTTACATAAATATGAATTTTATTAACACAGACTTTACATACATATATACATGATAGTACAAATATGCACAAACATTATTTATTCAATCTACAAAGTTTAATGTGCACAGAATTCACAGGCCCCCTCGCAAAATTCTCAAGAGTTGGGAATACTGCTCCAGATGAACATGGTCATCAGTTCCAAGGACACTGCCAAGTAAGGCTTCTCATCCTCTAGCTGGACACCCTTAGTAATCAAAACATGCCATCATCAATGTTATTATGGCCCTAAGTCTTCCTGTAACCGGAGCAAAGGACTTGGCTTCCAGGGTACCTGTTGTGTCTAATGGATGAAGAACGAGTTTTAGGGGCTCTCTCAACAAACACCCTTCTTTGATTTCTACCCTACAGAATGGTGGTGTTGGGTGGATTGTAATGGGGGGGGCGGGGAGGGGAGGTCGTTTTAAGTGTTCGCCTGATGGTGATTTTTTAAAAAATAAAAGATAGAACTGAAAGACAGGAAAGAAAGAGAAAAAGGAGATCCTTGCACCGCAAAACAGAATTTGGAGGACTTTACTGGTACTAAATTGGTATGACCTGGGAAAAGTTTTAAAAAACAGGAACCATGGTGTCTACCAATATGAAAACCCACAATAAGCAGGATTCCGATTTATATCTTATTTTGATGTGACCATAAAGATCTAGCCTTGGGCTTCCCTGGTGGCGCAGTGGTTGCGCGTCCGCCTGCCGATGCAGGGGAACCGGGTTCGCGCCCCGGTATGGGAGGATCCCACGTGCCGCGGAGCGGCTGGGCCCGTGAGCCATGGCCCCTGGGCCTGCGCGTCCGGAGCCTAAAAAAAAAAAAAAAAAAAAAAAAGATCTAGCCTTATGCTAGAACTCTGCAAAGTTGATGCATCTAATGTTCCTATTACTGAGAAAGGAACCCAAATCATAAAATTTCCCCAAAGGGAAGGTGAATTCAATCAGCAAAATTAAAAGTGGGGGAAGTACTCACCTGAAACAGGTAAAGTGCAGACTGTTATCTGGAGATGTAAGTGTATGTTCTGGAGGGAGAACGGGTCTCATTCTGGGCACTGGGAGGCACATTTAAGAAATCCCAAATCAAAATTGTGTCATCATGGGAGCTGCTGATGATCTGAAATTCATCAAACTGTAGCCGAAACACACGTCCAGAATGTTCCTGTGAAACATAACAGCTTGATGCATAAAACGAAATCTTTACAATCCCTCCTATCTCACTACCAGGGAGTTGGCACAGGATGAAAATACAGCTCCTTATCGAGGCTTCCTAAATAAGTTTCCACAGCTTTATTGAGCTTTGTCCTTCACCCTAGGAATACAGATTCTGCCTTCCCTTCTAGGCTTTTTCTTTAACTTTGTATCCTAGATCCTGGCCCATTAATATGTCAAAGAAGAAAAACTATGTGATCGTCTTACAAAGGGTCTTAAGAAGGTAAGCAACAATATTTAATACCCATTCTTGATACACTGTAAAAACTAGGACCAGAAGAATAGTGTTTTTAACACCACCAAGCATATCTATCTCAAACCACAGCTAACATCAAAATTAATGGTGAAATACTGGAAGTCTTCCTATTAAAATCAAGAAGAAAACAAGAATGGCCCTGACTCAAGTTCTGCATGTTCTAGTCAATGAAAGGAGGGAAAAAATAGAAATAGAAGGTAAAACTACTGAAAATAAGAAAACTCTTATCAATATTTTCAAACAACTGTCTCCTAAAAAATACAACAAAAGTATAAACAGACTGTTAGAAATAATGAGCTTGGTAAAGTTGCTAAAACAAGATTAATATATAAAAATAAAGTATTCCTATACGCCAAGCAATAATCTGTAGAATACAGATTAAGGGGAAAGTCCACCATAATAGTACAAAAATGTGCTGAGTTATAAAACACAACAACACAACCACAGATACCCATATTAGGAAATCTCCCAAACTTGCAGACAGGAAATACTTTATGTTCTAGGAGGAAACCAGTCCACCTACAAATGAGGAAGCCTGCTTTCATATTTTAAGTTGTGTTAATACTCTTTATAAAAGAGCTCACAGAAATATGAATGTCAAATATTCTCTGATTTTGACTAAACAAAATTAACAGAACAGCGCATTTCTCAGAAGGCATGCTGTGAGGTACAGAAACTTTCCAGTGATAGGCTCAGGGAGGTCTATCTGCAGGTGGCCAACTGCCAGCACAGGGAAGCACTTCCCTTTCAACAGATCACATACCACCAATGTGCGCAGACACAACGTGCTTGCTGGGGCTCGGGGGTCGAGAGCAGCCTGCAAGTCCCAAACCTTGATTTTCCTAGAAAGGAAAATGAAACCACAATTAGTGGAAAAGTCAACATTTTATATATTGTCACGCATTTCCTCGACAGAAAGGAGTACATTCGAACTGCCTATTTTAAAAGCTAATGGGGAACCTGCTGATGTTTTGACAAGGTTTTTAAACCAATTACACTTGATTTGGAAAAAAATAAGGACCTACACATTCTCAGAATTGCTGAAATTGTGAAGAAATATTATTTGAAGGGAGACAAGAAAACAACTTCACATTATCTAAATTCAATTCCTGACCTGATAATCTATGTCACCAAATTCATTAATCAGGGGGCTCTCTAGGGCTGAGTAGGTGCCGCTGACAGAAGCTAGGGCTCTCTGTGAAATTCCAAGGATACCTTTCTCCAAACTAAGCAAATGCTGAAAGTTAATAATAGGAGTATGAACAGACCAACTAACCCGTCTGTGAAGTATATATAAGGTCATCTTGAAAGGTTTACGGTTGCCATTTGCTCATTTTAAAAGTCATGAGGCTTTTTAAAGAGGATGTGTTCAATTCACCAAAAGGGGAAAAGAAATTTATCATTGAACTCACCAAAAAAAAAAAAAAGCCTGGTTTAATTTAGCGCTGGGACAAGGAACTGAATTCCTGCAAAGCCTAAACTACTCCCTGAGTTTACAATAATGGTTAAAAGCATAAGCTTATTAATTCATCCTTCTGGGTCTGAGTGTCCCCACTTGATCAAGTGGTATAATAATACCTGCCATCCACCATTACATAGGAAATACCTAGCATGTGACCTAGCACATACACAGCTGCTTAATATGCAGTACTTATTTTTCCTCTTCATATAGTTATGGCTGTGCATTTGAAAATTTGAAACACGTACCCATCATAGGCCCCACTGACAATCCTCTTGTTATCAAACCGGATGCATCGGACCAATTCTTCATGTCCCTCTAGGACTCTTAAACAGGCGCCACATTCAATATCCCACAGCCTTGAATGAAAAACAGATTTCTGTGAATCAACTTCCTATGCGTGATTCAAACTATCCATACGTGATCTTCTCTACCCTGGGAATCTTTATTTCTATCTCACTCCCAGTCCATATTATACACATGTGAAGATATGTGTGTACATTTGTACCATTCATGTGTTTTTTAAGAACTAACTTGGGAGAAAGGCTTACTTTTCATTTTATTTCCTTTTACATAGTTTGAAACGTTAAAAAATCCCATGTATGTTGTTATTATTTAAATAATACCAACAAAGAAATTTCAATTACATTTAGTTTGTAGGCATGCTCTTGATGTCTGAGTTGATGAAACCAAGTAGCCAAATGGTCTAGGAAGAATTTTTGGGGGGAGACAGGGATTGCAGGCCGTAAAGAAGAAAAAGGATGTAGGTGTGGGGAAGATAATAAATACAGCCCAGGGGGTTAGGCTTCCACCACCAAGGTTAGAACCGGTGGACCAGCACAATGGTCTCCCTCTCCTGATGAGGTTTAGGGATTCCCCTTCCTAGATATAGACTGCATCCTAGGGCTGTCTAGGTTTACAAGGTCAGAGTGGGAGCCTCTCATTTGGCATATGCAGTGTCTTAGAAATATAAACCCAGTGACTACCATCCAGCCTTTTTCTCTGTATATGATTTATGTAACAATTCTGGAAATAGAGATTTTTTTTATTATCACTGATTTAACTACATTATTTGCAAAAAGAAGCCACAGCAAACTAACATGTACAAAACAAAGTTAGCAAATTAATTCTATAATGACATTTTCTTGGTCTCCCCACTAGTACCTATCATACATCCAATGAATATTCTACCCTCAGCAAATGGTCTCATCAGTGTTAGTGATGATGGCTTCTCTAATCTACTGTGAAGAGAGCACTGCCACTATAACTCCAAAGTGGTTCCCTTCCATAAACGATTCAGCAGTACACATTATTTTGTAGAAGCTCAGAGATTCCAATGAGGAAGTTAAGAATTATTTATTGCTGAAATATTAAGTAATACCAAGCATAAAGAATGCAACAGAACCAAGATTCAAGTTCTCAACTGACTTTTATGATACCTTAAAACTTAAAATGATAAAGAAAACTTTTGGCAGTTAAAGCTACATTGTGTTTGCTTTCTTTCTTTCTTTCTTTTTCTAAAAAAATAATCTTGAACCCCATCCTTATTTTGCCCAAACAGGCAATTTGATTATAAAAAAGCTACCAGAATATGTTGGGACAGTTGGAAAAATGACTTGGGGTAATTAAACAGATATTTAAGGGATGTTCTTAATAAGATTAAAAGTGTTTAAAGATATTCATATTTATTAGAAAGCAAGGACAATGAGTGTTGGGAAGGAAAAAGGGAGATAAGATAAATGACCAAACAGGAATTGATGACAGTGTTGGGAGAGAGAAATAAAGTACACTCCCCTCTGTTAGGGAGAGAGGCAGGAGCTCACCGGTAAGGGAAAGGAGAGCATCAGGCTGGAGCATCCTCTGTTCTGAGGCACTAGGGTATTAAGTGATCTTGGGTAGAGTCGCGGTTATAAAACCTTGTGCACTGGGGGAATCTTGGAAGAATACCCAGGGCATACACAATTTACCCACTTCAGTATGCAGAACCAGAGAGATAAATAAAAGTTACCTAAAGTTTTCCTATCTGAAGCAGCCCCCCAAACTGAGCATCAGGACTGGAGATAAGTCAACACTATGGCAAAAATGAGCCCACTCTGTCAGCACACCAACTTCTACCCACCTTATGGTATTATCCGATGATCCACTAACAACCAGCCGATCCCTGTACTGGAGACAGGCAATGCCTCGCTTGTGCCCGTTCAGAGTACGAACAAATTCACAGGTGCTCGTGCTCCAGACCTGTACAACAAATTAGCAATATGTTTAAGAATAAATGCAGAAAAGCCCTTGCACAATATACCTTTAAAAAAAAATCAGAACTTCTAAGAATGACCACAATACCTGATTATGAAATACGCTGGGGAGGTTGGGGAACAGATTGGACAGCATAACATTTCCTTAGCTGCTGAGTGATAAAACTGGAATGAAATACAGAGGGAAATTGTGAAGTCTCCAAACCTTGAGATCTTCACAAAGAGAACATCTCCTGGATGGTTCAGACACTCATTTGCCTAGAGGGAAGGGTCTGGGCCAGATTTTATGTTTTTAGGCCAGGTGACACGTCAAACCCAATGTAACTGACGTGAAAGGGCTTCACCTTTTGCATCCTCTTCTTTTCCAGCATAGTTTCTCGAACAGCTCCATGTGTTTTGACACATCACTCCTAATATTATGTATGTGGAATAAATAACCCCTCTTTTGTGAAGCTGTCTGCAAGACTTAGATGTCCATAGACACACTTAATACCAGCCAAATAAGGAGACACAAAGCAACCAATGTGCCCTGAATTATTTTATTAGCTGCATTTGCAGTTGAATGGGACAACCAGATATCCAGAGGCAAAAGGATGAAGTTGGATCCCTGTATCGCACTGTATACAAAAATTTAATTCAACATGGATCAATGATCTAAATGTAGGAGCTCAAACTGTAACTCTCACAAGAAAACATAAGAGTAAATCTCTGTGACCTTGTATTAGGCAACTGTTTCTTAGATATGATGATAAAAGCACAAGTAACAAAAAAAATGGATAAACTGGACTTCAACAAAGTTAAAATTATTTGTGTTTCAAAGGACACCATCAAGAAAGTGAAAAGATAACCTACAGGAAGAAAATATTTGCAAATCATTTATCTGATAAGGGACTTGTAACCAGAATATGTAAAGAACTTTTGCAACTAAATAATCTAAGTTTTGAAAAGAGCAAAAGATTTAAGTAGATGTCTCTTCAAAGAAGTTATAAAAATGGCCAATAAGCACATGAACAGATAGATGCTCAACATCATTGGTCATTAGGGAAATCGAAAGCAAAACTGCAGAGATACCACTAAATACCTACCAGGATGGCTATAATAAAAAACACACACACACACACACACACACACACACACACACACACACACACGGGTTGGCAAGGATATGGAGAAATATCTGGGCTGATATTATGCTTGGTGTGACTGAGTGGTGAGTGAAGTGCCAAAAATACTAGTTTTTCAGCTTCCAGACTCTATCCAATCTAAAAGTCTGATGCTATCTATCTAGTCTGTGATCTGTGGGGCTAGATACTAGCATGCTGGCCAGTACGGGTCATAAAAGGAAGGTTTCTGAGCCCATATACTGTTGGTGGGATTGTTAAATGGTGAAGCCATTTTGGAAAACAGTTTGGCAGTTCCTCAAGATGTTCAACAGAGTTACCATCCCAAGAGAATTAAAAGTATATGTACATGCAACAATTTGTACACAAATATTTATGGCAGCATTATATATAACAGATAGAATGTGCAAACAATCAAAATGTCCATGAACTGACGAATGGATAGACAAAATGTGGTGCATCCACACACAGGATTTTTCTAGTCATCAGAAGGAATGAAGTACTGATTCATGCTACAAAGTACACGGATGACCCTTGAAAACACTACACTAAGTGAAAGAAGCCAGACACAAAAGGCCACATATATATGATAACATTTATCTGAAAAGTCTCAAATAGGCAAATCCATAGAAAGTCGATTAGTGATTGCCAGGGACTGGGGGGAGAGAATAGGGGTTGACTGCTAATGGGTATGAGGTTTTTTCAGAGGGTGATGAAGATGTTCTGAAACTAGTGATGACCATACAACACTGTGAATATACGAAACCACTGAATGGTATGCTTTAAAATGATGAATCTTATGGTATGTGAATGATATCTCAATAAGGCTGTTATAAAAATATAAGGAAAGCTAAAATTTTAATAAGTTAACATGTACATTGGAACCAGGACTGCATTTACCATACCCGATGGATCACCCTAGACTACAAGTGCTTGTCACACGTCTGCCTCACACCACACGTTGAGCTCCTTGGAGGCAGGGACATGTCCTGTTCATCATCCTATCTCTAGCATCCAGCCCAGGGTCTATGGCATGGCAGGCTCTCAAGATTAGGTGAATAAATCAAATCTCAACTCTGCCACTAACTAGCTAATGTGGTCTCCAGCACAGTCCTCTGTGCCACATCTGTAAAATGTGGCTCAACAGAGTGCCGGGAGGGTAGAGTGAGGCAGGAATGGGAAGCTTCTGGCACATGGTATATGTCCCATAGGTTAGTTCTCTTCCCCTTAAAAAGGTTATCAACAATGTCCTTTCATGAAATAGAGGACTGCTCTCGGTCCGGACCCCATGACCCTTTTCTACGACCTTGCTTATGACTTGAGAAGCATAAAGAATGAGCACGCCTTGAGGTCTCATAAGCACAAGTAGAGGAGAATAAAGATCTTGCCAGATGCGAGGTTGGTATAAGCCACCTCTGCTTTCTCTATGTTCTAAAAGGGATGGGAACAAGCAGAGTTATGACTGCAGACACACTTACTTTGATGGTCCTGTCCCCAGAGGCAGACACTATGTACTTATCGTCAAAGTCTACTACATTGACAGCAGCACGGTGGCCAACCAGGACACGGCGTAAAGTGATATCAGTGGCAGAAGCCATGTCCCACACTGCGATGGAGCGGTCCTTGGAACAGGTCACCATCAGTCCATTGCTGAAGCGTAAGTGCAGTACAGCCTCGTTGTGGTGGATCAACGTGTTCAGAACTTCGCCCGTGTTCACATCCCAGACTCTACAGAACAGAAAAGCACAATGCTTAATTATCGAGACAACCAGGAAAAGATTCCTGTGTCTGTGCTCTGGGCCCATTTTTAGTAGTAGGCTGGGGAGGTGTGGACTTCACATGTATCTGGTGACTGGGACCTGACACCATGCTTAAAAGGAGCCCCCAGAAGCAATTTTTCTATTTGTGAAGAAATGGTAAGATGGTTTCAAAAAAGAAAGCCAATTCTGACTCCTGCCCAGGTATTCAGGGATGGTGTTTGCAGGCTTGTGCTGATGGCAAAAAATGATGCAAGGAAGTGGGCTTTGCAGTGAGTTTGAGATGACAGAGAGAAGATGGCTTGGTGGATGGGTTCCAAGCTTAAGGTTCTTTTTGACCTCTGACAAGCTTTCGAGTCTATTATTTATCCACTGCAAACTGGAGACTGTAAGTTATGGTGTCTCATCAATCACCACACCCATCTATTTACCCAACCGCTTTATGGACAAAGCACGTGTCTCCAATTGCTTCACCCTTGAGATACAGGCTTCTTAGGGGCAGCCCTTTCATGTCATAACTTTTCTGTAACCCCAATCTCCTAAGGGGACAAGTTCGTGCAGAGGAGACGAAGAGAGACTCAGGCTTCTAAGGCTGAGACATGACCTATGGTGGAAGCAGCAGCCTGGAAGCACTGAGTCAGGGAAAGGATACTAGGCATGCTGGTGACTATTTCAATCTCTCAGGTATGCCTGTAAAGCAATCCTCTTCAAATCTCTGACTCACTCTAGAAGAGGCATTTTCTTTCCTCCCCATGACATGCCTTCCTCAGGCTACCAGCAGTCCAGCTGAGGCTTCACTGTATTATCTCTAGGCTCTGGTGAACTCATCACTACAGCAAAATCCAAAGCCATCTGGTATGGAAAAACATCCTTGTCCCAGTGGTTTAGGAGTAGATCCCAATAATGTTTCCTTTCTACTCTCAATTCCCAACCAGCAGTCACTGCTTCCCTTCTACTGCAGAACACTGCCACTTCCATCTTCATCACTCTGCCCCTGGGGTGGCATCTGAAAACTAGTGTCTCCATTACTGGAAAAGCTACATAATATCAAGATAGTCTTGAGTGCTATAAATTCAAGGTTCGAAATTAACTAACTTATGTGACTGAGTAAATTATTCGCCTCTCTGGCCTCCATTTCCCAATACTACATCTATAAAAAAGAAGACACTACTTACCTTAGAAAGGTTGATGTGAGAATTCAATAGAATAACATTATACAAAATATCGGGCACATTATTTGTGTCCCTCAAAAAGTGCTGCAAATCTCTGCTTCTGATTCTTTTGGTATTTGTAGGTTACTGTCCACCACACTCCTAGAACACCCGCTTCCTTCCTCTCTCCTCTAGAGTGTGGTCTCCCAGGAGAAAGCTACCCTGATACTCTTAGGTACTGTGCTTTTACAGGAAGGCATGCTGCCATCTCTAGAATGTATGGTAATGGGAATAGGACCTGCTTAACAAAAGTTAGCTTTCCTGCCTACTTTGCTCAAATGTACCTACACCAAAAGTGGCTTTGAAATATAGCATACAAAAACATATACAGAGCATGTGTGTACTTTATCGCAGAAGAGGAGGTGAATCTGTCTCCTTGTGGAAGGTATAGAAGTTCAGGCCAGTGAAATCAAATCACTCACCTCACTGTAGAGTCAGAAGAGCCAGTCACAATGACACGTTCATCATACTGTAGACAAAGGACAGAGCCAGTGTGTCCCGTTAACACTTTCAAACATTCCAAGCTGGTTTTATCCCAAATCTATTGAGACAAAATCAAACACAAACAGTAATTTAGTATATCACATTCTGATAAATGTTTTTATCATACCTTATTTTCTGAATCATAAAACAAAACAACGCTGTGTTACAGTAAATAAGAGCAGTAAACATCAAACAGGTGGTAAATGACAAGAGGGGAAGAAGAGGCAATACTGAATAACTTCCAGAATAGATATACTACTTTGTTTACTTTGTCCCCATAACTACTGTGCCCATTACACTTAACAGCTTTATAAAGAGAATTCTTAAATAAACTCTGTGAAAAGAGTTGGCTCACCCTCTGGAAAACAATGGGACAGTATCTATTAAGAGGCTTTAAAAATGCATACCCCTTAACCCATTACATTTGTTTATGAAAGTTTAAAAATGAAAAATGTTCAGCATCTCAGAATAACTTCAAAGTAAATTATGAAGAGTTTTTAATGAGAAAACACACTGCTTTACTATAGTTACTTTTTAAAAAAAAATCAGAATAAAAGTCATCTCTATAGTGACATAAACATTATGTATATTTTAAAAAAAAGATTAAAAGGAAGTAAAATGTTGATAGTTGGCTTTGTACTCTGAATGCCGTTTTTCTCCTCTCTTTTGATCTTTCCAGTGTTTTCCAACTTTTAATAATGTCCCAAAATAATGGGGGGATGGAAAGTGATTTTTTTCAAAGACTGTTTTGTTAAAAATAGAGTCTATGGAACTATTTCTTCCCTTGTAAAAATACTATCATAATTTGCAGTGTCCCTAAAGTTTACTACAAATGGCCAAGATATTATAAGCACTACAGACAGTTAAGTGTCCTTCTATAATAGTAAGGCTTGCTTCTAATTTCTGACCTAGTAGAACCACAGCTATTTTGAAAGTGTGAGCTGATCAAGGACTGAAGCAGAATGAAGTACAGAAGGTTTCCAACCATTGGTCTAGATGAGCTCTCTAAAGCGTATTTCTGCTCCATTGTTCCGTGTCTTATAAATCAAGTGTAGGCCTAATTTAGGCATGGGTGTGCCTCTATTAAGAGAATTCTTTAGAAACATCCAGTGTAAGTGAAATGCAAGCCCATGGCCAGCCCATGCTTTGACAAGGTCATTATAAACCATTCTTACCTACTCCTTAAAGGAGAACTGCCAAAATTAAATAATAACACTTTCAAGAGCATATTTGTGGCCACAGGTTAGGACTCAATAAGTATTACATAAAAATAGAGTTCTGTGGTCAAATATGTTTTCAAAGTTGGAAAACTCTGGGTGTCTCTACTGTATGTCTTCTCAGAGCCTTTATATGCTACTGTAACCTGTAAATTTCTAAGAAAGGGATATAGCATGCAGTGTTTTCTAAATTTCTTTGAAGGGAATTACTCTTCAAAGCAATATCCTTTGGATTCACATCCACAGAATACCTTTTCGGAAACACTATAATACATATAGGAAACCAACAAAACAGTTTCTTTATATTCTATAATTCAGTGATTTTTTTGCTCTAGTTATTGGAATTATTGAAATTCCACTATTTTATAAAACAAAAAACACACAAGCAAAAATACCGTTTAACTCACCCAAAGTAAAACAATATAGAAAACAAGGCCATGGGGAGAAAGCCCACTACAACCTATCTTCCCAGTTGACTGTAACTAAAAACTCTAGACAAAATACAAAAACAACTAGCTGAGGACTCTGAAAACTGTGAGGGGAAGGGCAGCCAGGAGAAAGCAAGTATTATATTGAATACATTGTAGCAAGGGGTAAGAGTTTGGAGACAGGATCCACATGGGGTGAGTTTACCATTCTTTCTGTTTTCTGTTTTCTCATTTCCTTCTTTTGTGGTCTTGACCCAAAGGCAGGTCCAGATCAAGGAATTGCATGGTGAAACAGCAGCACAGGCAGCTACAATCTGAGAAACTAGTCTTTCTGGACAGAAAGGCTGAAAAAGGAATCCTTGGGGACCAAAGAATGTGCGAAAGACCCTATTTTCTTTTTTTCTTTTCTCAAACGGCTTTGATCCAAAGGACAAGCCCAGTCATGGAGATGTACTGCAGAGCAGTGGAACAGGTAACTAAAATTCTAAGAGAAACCCCATTTTTCTGGCCAAAGGAAAATGAAGAAAGGATCCTTGTGGGCTGTAGAGACTTAGGGAAATCCAAAACAGAAAAGAGCTGGAAAAAAGAAAAAGGCTTCCCTAATTGAATATGAGAACCCACACAACACATGACTTGGGCTTGCCCTTAAGCAGTGCATACACAGGACAGACTACACCAGCACAGCAAAGGCCGTAAAAAGTGCCCTGATATTTAAACTACTACTGAAGTCTCAGACTAAACTGAGTAGTGCAAGCCCAAGACAGACCCAAAGTAGCATGGCAAAAAGCAGAAAAGAGATTAGAACCAACCCCCACTAACTAGGTTGACCACCTGCTTAAGAAAATACTCACTCACACATATTCTCCAGAGGATTATAACAGGATCCATAGACTTTACAATACAACATCCATAATACACAAGATACAATCCAAAATTACTTGACATTCAAAAGCCAAGAAAAGTGACCAATTCTCAGGGGAACAGACAATCAACACATGACAAGCTAGAGATTACCCAAATGTTGTCATGGTCAAAGACTTCAAAGCAGTTGTTGTAACTATACTCCATGAAGTAAAGATAAACATGCTTGATATGAATGAATAGAGAGAAGTTCTCAGTAGAGAAATAGAAACTATATAAAATATAATATCTGAAACCTTAAAATTCACTCAATGGGGGAAAATAGCAGAATACAGATGAAAAATTCAGTCAATTTGAAGACAGGCTGAGAGAGATTATCCGGAAAAGAGAGGGAAAAAAGATTGGAAAAAAGTAAGACAATATCAAAAGATCTAATATTTGTGTAATTAGAGTCTCAGAGGAGAGGAGAAAGAAATTGGTGCAGAAACAAAATTGAATAAATAATGGCCCAAACTTCTGAAATTTGGTGAAAGACATAAATTTACAGATTCAAAAAGCTCAGTGAAAGAATTCTTAGATATGACATCAAAAGGATGAGGCATAAAAGAAAACACTGGCAAACTAGACTAGACAAATTAAAATCTTCTGCTCTACTTAAGATATCATTGAGAAAGTGAAAAGACAAGTCACAGAATGGAA
This sequence comes from Physeter macrocephalus, assembly GCF_002837175.3. NCBI lineage: Eukaryota > Metazoa > Chordata > Mammalia > Artiodactyla > Physeteridae > Physeter > Physeter macrocephalus. Next base: position 3,377,179 of record NC_041215.1, read on the forward strand.
GAAAATATTTGCAAAACATATCTAAAAAAGGACTTGTATCCATAATACATAAAGAGCCCTCAAAACCCAATAATATGAAAACAGAAAACCCATTTTAAAATTGTACAAAAGATCTGAATAGACACTTCCCCAATGAATATACAGATGGCAAATAAGCATGTGAAAAGATGCTCATTATCACTGATCACTGGAGAAATGTAACTTTAAACCAAAATGAGATACGTCTACATACCTATTCAAATGGCTAATATCCAAAAAAAAAAGCCCTGAGACTACCAAGGGCTGACCAGGATGCAGAACAAAAGGAATTCTCATACATCGTTGATGGGAATGTAAAATGGTATAGCCACTTGAAAAAACAGCTTGGCCGTTTCTTCACAAGTAAAACGTACACTTACCATATGAGTTAGCAATCCCACTCCTAGGTTTTTATCCAAGTGAACTGAAAACTTACGTTCTCGCAAAAATGGGCATGCATATGTTTACAGTGCCTTTATTCATAATTGTGAAAAACTGTAAACACAAATGTCCTTCAATAGGTAAATGGATAAACACACTGTGGTGTAACCATAAAGCAGAATGCTACTCACCAATAAAAAGGAACTAACTATTGTTATGTGCAACAATGTAGAAGAATCTCAAATGCACAATGTTAAGCATAAAAAGCCAGACTCAAAAGGCTACATACTGTGTGAGTCCATTTACAGGACATTCTTGAAAAGCCAAAATTATAGGGACAGAAAAAAAGATCAGTGGTTGTCAGGACCCGGGGGAAAAGTGGGTAAACGCAAAGCAGCAGGACAAAGGAATCTGGCGGATGACGGAACTATTCTGGATCTTGATAATAACTGTTATGGTTGCACAATTCTTTGTGCTTGTCAAAACTCACGGAACTTTACACCAAAAAGAGTGCATGTAAATTATAACTAAAAGTAAAATTCTCCCACAATGTTTTCTTAAATATGAGAAAATAAGCTACGAACAATGTGAAACAAAATCTATTAGAGCCATTAAACACAGAGAAATGATCCAGTTTATCTACTATTGAAAAGTAAATAAAAACAATGTAAATTGCTCTATCATTCTTTTGTGTTATCACCTGAGCCTTTCACAGAAACCATAAAAGGTAATGACTCTCATTTATATGCAAGTCAGCAACACTTTTACCAGCTAGCCAAGAAATCAAGAGCCCTGTGGATACTGAGATATTTTCTACTTGCACCTAAATACAGAATACAGAAAGTGAATGTGCTTAGAGAAGGGTAAGAAGCGAGAAAATCCAAGGGTCCAGTGTTAGTAGAGGGAAACGCTCTGGCTCTAGTTCTTTAGAACCACGCAGACAGCTGCCAAGATTGAGTGGAACAGATAAAAACCAATCAGGAGGAAATGGAGAGATTGTTACATCTAATGTCTAACATGTAACCACAATTCTAAAAATAATACATACAAAATGCAGTCATTCACCTTAATAGAATTATCTCGAAGGCCACTGATAATTTTTTCATCATCATACTGTAAACAGTAGACACCTTTACTATTTTCAGAGCGGCACTGAATCCTCTGCAAGTTGTGTCGTCCACACCGCCAGTTAGATTCTATAGTCTAAGGGAAAAAGGAGGCAACAGATGAGTTTTTGTGAATCAACTATTCTATTACGGTTCAGACTTTGGGGTTCCAGAAACAGCATACCACTGATACTCCATCTTGGTTTGCATAACTGTCTGTGGATAGGAATCACACTCTTTTCCAAGTAAGACATTAGCCCAACAATATTTTTCCTCGTATGTTCCCTGCTCATCTGGCAACTGTCACAGGATTTCCAATGAGTTTGGGTTGGGTTTGAAAAAAATGGCCTGGACAGATTTCAATATGTTTAAAGAATGCCATTTGCACCCAAAACATACAAATAAATAGTAACTCATTGGGTCACTCTCTAATGCCAGTTAAAATATCTGGCAGAAGACCACCACTAACATTAAGCATATACTAACAATCTGTGTATCCATCCAGAGCACTGATTGTCCTGATCATTGAGAAAAGATACTGACAACTACTACATGCCAACTACTATAGAAAGAATTTTATTATCCATTTTTAATCTTCTACCAGACTGAAGCTCCTTTAGAATAAGAATGGCACATTTCAGCCCTGGATTCTCATTCTTTCATCATTCATACAACACTTACTGAGATGTTAGTATATTCCAGGTACTGACTGTGCCAGGCACGGGGATGAAAAGACTGACAGGAAGCATACTGCTTTCAAAGGATGCAACTGCAGTACACAGGCACGCAGTAACTGGAATTGGATATACTCTAATCATATGTTTATTTGGTTACATGATCCACACATTAACCTTGGAAGGAAGTTCTCGTTACTTCCCTTTTACAAACAAGGAAACAAGAGTTTAACTTGCCTGAGGCCACAAAACTAGTAACTGGATGAGTTGGAAATCACACCCAGTTCTTCCTGACTCTGAGTCCATGCTTTTTCTACTAATATATGCAGTGTCTACAAAGAAAGTATAGCCCTAGCTATTATGGCAGTGAACATATAAAAAGATCAGTAACAACTCCAGATAAAATATCAGTCCCAAATGAGTGATTAAAAACTGTAAGCGCTGCAGGACTAAAGGGATCTTAAACAGCGCGATAGCCTGAGACCAGTGGGCAAAGTTTAAAGAGGAAGTGGGTCATGCCCAGAGCACTAGAAGACCTAACCTTCGGTAGTGGATGTCAAGGATTTTCAGGATCAAAAGATACACCAAGAATAACCAAAGTATAAATTCCTGATCCTTGAATTTAGGGGACCAATAGGGACTACAACTGGCTATACCTGAGAGTTCAGGATCTAGTTCAAAAGACATATCTGAGTAGCTAATTATCTGAGTAGCTAAAAGTTTAATTAGTTGCTTTAGTGAAGAAAGGAGATAAATCTCATTTTTATTCACAATAAGCACTTAATTACTGGTTCTGCTGACAACTAACAAACCATGTTTCCTCTTATTCTGAAGGCAACATGCTTCTGTATGCTCTAAAATGTTAAAATTTACTGAATGTTATGCCAGGTACCACGCTTCCATAACACTATGCTATGTGTTTTATATAGTTTATAGTTAATTTAATCATCACAATTCTGAAGCCAAAATTATTGCCCTCATTTTACAGAAAAAAGAAATGGAGGATTGGAGACACTGATACATGTATACTTAAACTGTATATGAGGAAACTGTTTCCTCATTTGTGGCCTCAGTACTTAGCACAGGAGCCTGGAAATACAAGCCCTGCCCTCAAAGAGTTCCCACACATAGCCTTGAGAGAGGGCAGGATCACATATTTCCAACATCCAGTGGATGCAAAGAGGTGCCATGGAGGTGCCATGAGCGAGAAACAGCTCATCTGTCCATCTGCTACCAAATCAGAGCTTCTGAGCCAGCATCGTCATCTCTACTGAGTTTGTAAAATGTCAGACATAAAACCGCATTTCAAAAACAAACAACCAAACAAAACAAAAACAATAATTTACCCCACTGTGGCTACCGCTACCAAGGTAGACAATAGATATGTCTGTAAGCAACTTTTGAAAAAGGGATTCAGAATATAAAGAATTTCTTAAATTGAACTCAATGCTTGGAATCATTTAGAGAAATAATGTATTTTTAGAGAGTGACTGAGCCACGTCAGTATGCTAAGCACACGAGGAAAATGCTGACTTAGGAGGCAGACCTACTGGTAACAAGTCTTATTCATGGCCAGTGACTCCTGGCAGTGGTTACCAACGTTCAGGCTACACCCTGGGGGCCCAGAAGGTTGCTGCTAAATGTGACTCCACATAAACCCAAAGTATTACAAAGACGAATACATAACCTGTCTTATCAATATATATGGTGATATTTTCAAAATTCATATCATCGTTCTTAGTTTTAAAACATGCACAATTGCTTTAAAATATTATTGAATCAGTAAGCAGCTTTGCTACTCTGTATAATATTTCAATGAATAGAAAAAGCACATTTATTTACTATCACATGGGAGCTTGAAAAAAATTTTTTAAACTTTCGTATGGGAATCCCTATACCAAAAAGAATTTCCTACATGCTCTCCCACTACTCTAAAATGTTTTTGAGAACCAAGAGACTTGGTTATAATCTATTACTGTACTTAAAGCCCTGAGGACACAGCAGAGAGAAGCTGGGTAAGGCAACACGATCAGCCTGTGATACACCCATCCCCTAAGATGTCTGGACAGAGAACACTACCCAACATAAAAGGCCAAGCCATACCCTCTATCTCCAACCCTCAAACAAGAGCCAGAGGCCAGGACCTCTCAAAAGCTCTGCTAGGTAACAGGCTTTCATTCTAAGTCAAGCAGAAGTTAGGAAATGGCTTAGCTTCTCAACACTTAGAATGAGCCTATTTTCTAAAATACATTTCTGAATTTTAAAAGAAAAAGGCTTACCAAATCATTTTTGATGGGTCATTTCAGGAAGTTCCCATCTAGGGCTGTTTTAAAAATTATTAGGTTCCTGAATCCCAAAACAAATACAGTTTGTTTCAAAATGCCAGGAAAGGGACACTAAATGAGACCAGGGAGCTGACTACTTCGTTACACACCAACCCGGAGTAATTCCTAAGACTTTACTCTTCTCAATTCTCAAGGCCACCCACAAAAGAAAGCAACACTTCCTGCTGACTGTGCCTGCCCAAAATACTACCTACCACCATACTTGACGACCTCAACTGGCTTATATAAGCCAGGACTTTTTCAGAAAAACTAGACCTTTAAAAATGGAAGGCAGCCCATTGTAGTAGAAAATACCTAGGTCAATTAGCAGCTTTAGCAAATGACTTGGACTGTTTGAGTTGCAGTCTCCTCCTCTGTAAAAGATAATATATACTTTCTCAAATCTGGTGGAAGGATCAAATGAGATTACGTACATACAGTGCTTATCACAGTGCCTACAAACGGTAGCAGTGACGCTCTTTCTCATTTGTGGAGAACACTGACCAAAAGGAGTAGGCTGTGACCAAAAAAAATCTCACCAAATTGCCGGGAACTGTTGTCTCAGTCTAGGCTGATCTTCAATGCTGATAGCCCTGAGCCCTCCCCAACCATTCCCAGGAAGGGGCTCAGCCTGCAAATGCAATTCAACAATCATCTTAACTTCAGCAGTAGGAATACAGGGCATACACAGGTGCACCTCTTTAATGATGCAGATACCTGCCATTTCACTTAGACATCATGTGGTGTGGCTACTGTAGAGGAATATTTCATGTTTTTGAGAACTTGTAAAATCCCCTTACCCTGTGCAGATTTTCAAAATACTGGGAAAGTAGCCATGATACACAGAGTATACAGCAGCATTTAAATTGGCAATAGAGTGAAAACAGATGTCTGAGTATGAAGGAATAACATTATTTTTAGAAGCCTAAACACAACTGGGTGGGTGGGCAAATTTCAGCATTTTCTGGTTAGGACAATGTTAATATCAAGTTTGCAAACCACAAAAAAGCTCCCCACTTTCCCTGAATAAAATGTGGTTTATTAAAAGGTGCGATACAACACACCATCATTTTACTAGTGGTCTGTTCCAAGGAGAGTGCTTCAAAGGCTTTAATCCAGTGAATAAAAAAAGGAAAAAGGCATATTACATGAAAGAGTTTGCCACTACTCTGAGATGGCAAAAGAGAAAAATCCAAGTTCAGGACATCAGAACTCTGACTGCTTGAGTCTATTATAACAACTCCCATATCTCTGTTGAGGGACATCTGAGGGCATGGTAGGGCGAAAAGAGCATGGACTTTGGACTAAGAGTCTCAGTTTTGAAAAATTGAGGACTAAATTAAATTACTGTGGCAAAGTACCTAACAGTAATCTCATCATTAATAATAATGATGATGATGATAATAACAATTAAGACTCTAAATAGCAAAGGAAATATGGCTGCTTCTTTTAGGACTGTGCCTCAGGTTTTCCAGGAATTCCTTCTCAATTCAGAGGCACTCTAAACTCTCTCCCTCCCACCCTACCCCCTCTTCTTCTCTCTCCCCGTGTGTGTATGTGTGTGTGTATGGCAAGAGCACCCATGAGAGACGAACCTTTGCAGAGAACTAAGAATTCTTATTCTCTTCAGACTTCATTTCTCACATTCTCATTTCCTGAATAATAGGGGTTGGCCACACTAAGCCAGGTTCCCTACTTTTTTCTTAAAAATTAGCCAATTTCTGTTGGGTCAATGTGGAAGGGCAAGGTCATCTGCTTGTCAGAGCCAAATATGGGAATGGATAGATGACAGGAGCCAGCACATGAACTGGAGCTGTCAAGGTAGAGCAAGAAGGATAGAAAGCAAAAGGTGCTGTGAACTGGCAACCCTGCAAAGCATATGGGAAAAAACACAAGAGATTCCAAGGCTGTGTATGGGCAACCAGGGAGGGGGACAAAAACATCCACTTGATGTTCAGGGTGTAATTTATCTTTTGGCAATAGGCTTAAAACCCTCTAAAGCACTACCTTTGCCGTAACTGGACTAAAACAAGGCCAACTAATCTTATCTTAACTCATACGCTTTTTTCAACTAAGAGTAAAGGACACTGAGTTTTCACGCAATTGGACAAAGATGAGAAGATCACCTTGAAAAGTCTGTAGGCATTTAACAACATACCTCTTTCTCCTTCTCTTCTGGAATTTTCTACTTTGAAAATGACAAACAACAACACTAAGCCTAGAGCTGGCCAGACCTCAGTTAAAATTCCTTCTCTTCTACTTAACTATGTAGGAAGTTCTAAAATTTCTCTTAGTCTCAGTTTCCCCTCCTTACAGATGAGGATGACAGGTAGCTTGTTTTAAGAATTAAATGTAGGGCTTCCCTGGTGGCGCAGTGGTTGCGCGTCCGCCTGCCGATGCAGGGGAACCGGGTTCGCGCCCCGGTCTGGGAGGATCCCACGTGCCGCGGAGCGGCTGGGCCCGTAAGCCATGGCCAATGGGCCTGTGCGTCCGGAGGCTGTGCTCCGCAACGGAGAGGCCGCAGCAGAGAGAGGCCCACATACCACAAAAAAAAAAAAAA
>NC_041215.1:3384741-3384988 GCF_002837175.3 Physeter macrocephalus
GGTATATGCCCAGTAGTGGGATTGCTGGGTCATATGGTAATTCTGTGTTTAGTTTATTAAGGAACCTCCATGCTGTTCTCCATAGTGGCTATATCAGTTTACATTCCCACCAACAATGCAAGAGGGTTCCCTTTTCTCCACACCCTCTAGTTGCTTCATTTGCAAATATTTTTTCCTATTCTGAGGGTTGTCTTTCCGTCTTGTTTATGGTTTCCTTAGCTGTGCAAAAGCTTTGAAGTTTCATTAG
>NC_041215.1:3384998-3385461 GCF_002837175.3 Physeter macrocephalus
TTTCTCTAATAATTAGTGGTGTTGAGCGGCTTTTCATGTGCTTCTTGGCCATCTGTATGTCTTCTTTGGAGAAATGTCTATTTAGGTCTTCTGCCCATTTTTGGATTGGGTTGTTTGTTTTTTAAAATACTGAGCTGCATGACCTGTTTATATATTTTGGAGATTAATCCTTTGTCCATTGATTCGTTTGCAAATATTTTCTCCCATTCTGAGGGTTGTCTTTTCGTCTTGTTTATGGTTTCCTTGGCTGTGCAAAAGCTTTGAAGTTTCATTAGGTCCCATTTGTTTATTTTTGTTTTTATTTCCATTACTCTAGGAGGTGGATGAAAAAAGATCTTGCTGTTATTTATGTCAAAGAGTGTTCTTCCTATGTTTTCCTCTAAGAGTTTTATAGTGTCCGATCTTACATTTAGGTCTCTAATCCATTTTGAGTTTATTTTTGTGTATGGTGTCAGGGAGTATT
>NC_041215.1:3386749-3387515 GCF_002837175.3 Physeter macrocephalus
ATTGAGAATGATGTTTGCTGTGGGTTTGTTGTATATGGCCTTTATTATGTTGAGGTAGGTTCCCTCTATGCCCACTTTCTGGAGAGTTTTTTATCATAAATGGGTGTTGAATTTTGTCAAAAGCTTTTTCTGCATCTATTGAGATGATCATATGGTTTTTCTTCTTCGATTTGTTAATATAGTGTATCACATTGATTGATTTGTGTATATTGAAGAATCCTTGCGTTCCTGGGATAAATCTCACTTGATCATGGTGTATGATCCCTTTAATGTGTTGTTGGATTCTGTTTGCTAGTATTTTGTGGAGGATTTTTGCATCAATATTCATCAGTGATAATTGGTCTGTAATCTTCTTTTTCTGTAGTATCTTTTGTCTGGTTTTGGTAGCAAGGTGATGGTGGCCTCATAGAATGAGTTTGGGAGTGTTCCTTCCTCTGCATTTTTTTGGAAGAGTTTGAGAAGGATGGGTGTTAGCTCTTCTCTAAATGTTTGATAGAATTCACCTGTGAAGCCATCTGGTCCTGGACTTCTGTTTGTTGGAAGATTTTTAATCTCAGTTTCAATTTCACTACTTGTGATTGGTCTGTTCATATTTTCTATTTCTTCCTGGTTCAGTCTTGGAAGGTTATACCTTTCTAAGAATTTGTCCATTTCTTCCAGGTTGTCCATTTTATTGGCATAGAGTTGCTTGTAGTAGTCTCTTAGGATGCTTTGTATTTCTGCAGTGTCTGTTGTAACTTCTTCTTTTTCATTTCTAATTTTATTG
>NC_041215.1:3388846-3389443 GCF_002837175.3 Physeter macrocephalus
ATCGTGTTTTCATTGTCATTTGTCTCTAGGTATTTTTTGATTTCCTCTTTGATTTCTTCAGTGATCTCTTGGTCATTTAGTAACGTATTGTTTAGCCTCCATGTGTTTGTGTTTTTTACGTTTTTTTCCCTGTAATTCATTTCTAATCTCATAGCGTTGTGGTCAGAAAAGATGGTTGATATGATTTCAATTTTCTTAAATTTACTGAGGCTTGATTTGTGACCCAAGATGTGATCTATCCTGGAGAATGTTCCGTGCGCACTTGAGAAGAAAGTGTAAATCTGCCGTTTTTGGATGGAATATCATATAAATATCAATTAAATCTATCTGGTCTGTTGTGTCATTTAAAGCTTGTGTTTCCGTATTTATTTTCATTTTGGATGATCTGTCTATTGGTGTAAGTGAGGTGTTCAAGTCCCCCACTATTATTGTGTTACTGTCGATTTCCTCTTTTATAGCTGTTAGTAGTTGCCTTATGTATTGAGGTGCTCCTGTGTTGGGTGCATATACATTTGTAATTGTTATATCTTCTTCTTGGATTGCTCCCTTGATCATTATGTAGTGTCCTTCCTTGTCTCTTGTAACATTCTTTATTTT
>NC_041215.1:3390119-3420103 GCF_002837175.3 Physeter macrocephalus
TTGTAGAGTTTCCGCTGAGAAATCAGCTGTTAACCTTATGGGAGTTCCCTTGTATGTTTTTTGTCATTTATCCCTTGCTGCTTTCAATAATTTTTCTTGTCTTTAATTTTTGCCAGTTTGATTACTGTGTGTCTCAGTGTGTTTCTCCTTGGGTTTATTCTGTATGGGACTCTGCACTTCCTGGACTTGGGTGGCTATTTCCTTTCCCATGTTAGGGAAGTTTTCAACTATAATCTCTTCAAATGTTTTCTCGGGTCTTCCAGGTCACTTATCCGTTCTTCTGCCTCAGTTATTCTGCTATTGATTCCTTCTAGTGTGTTTCTCATTTCAGTTATTGTATTGTTCATCTTTGTGTGTTCTTTAATTCTTCTAGATCTTTGTTAAAGATTTCTTGCATCTTCTCGTATATATATGAGCAATGAGAATTGACCATTAGATTTAATAACTTGTAATATGAAGTCTATTCTGATGAAAAGAAATGATTAAACAAAGGAAATTACATTCTGTTCAGACATCCATTTATTAAATACACATTCTCATGGATTCAGCAATCCTAGGAATTTGATTGAAAGAGGCAGTTATTCAAAGTAGGCATAAAGGTTAATTGCAGTGTTGCATGTGACAGTAAAAAGTTTAAATGTTCATTACTTACCCGTATTGAGTAAATAAATTATGGGATGATGTAAACTGTTGGCATTAAAAATGAAAATAAATGTCTACAGTGACACGGAAAGATATCTATGACACACGTGAAAAGCAGTTCTACTGGAGAGCATGCTTCAGACAGTTTTCTTTTATATATCTGTAGTTTTCAACCTGTGTTCCAAAATGCAAATGGTTGTCTCCAGATGACAGAACGTTGGTTGAATTTTCATTTTTTAACTTAATTTGGATATTTTCTTTTGTGAAGTGCTCGTATAAGTGTTTCACCTTTTTTGGGGGGGGGTGGTGTATGTGTTTGCTTTCCTTATTGATTTGAAGTGAGGGTTTGTTTGTTTGTTTTTTAATGTTCTGGGTATATAATCAATCTCTCACTTTGTGGGTTGCCTTTTTTCTTTTAAATTTAATTCCTTAAAAAAATTGAGATATATTTTGCATATCATAAAATTCATCCATTTCAAGTATGCAGTTCAGTGTTGTACCATTACCATAAATCAGTTTCAGAACATTTTAGTCTTCTTTTCAGTCTCTTAATGGTGCTTTCAGTGAAGAGAGATTCCTCATTATAATCCAATTTATCAGATTTTTTCTTTCTGGTTAGCAGTTGCTTTGTCCTGTTTAAGAAAGCTTTAGCTATTCCAAGGTCATGAAGATGTTCTGTGGTTTCTTCTAAAAGCTTACCTTTTACATTTAGATCTGCAGTCTATCTAGAATAGATTTTTTTCCCCCTTGGTGAGAGAGGGGGCTCAAAATTTAAGGATATCCGGTTGATACGGTCTTTTTTGAAAAGAGCATTTTTTCTGTTTCTCCACTGCACTGAAGTGTTACCTTAGTGTTCAGTCAAGTGAACTCATATGTGTGAATCTGAGTTTGGATGCTGTTCTGTTCTGTTGATCAATTTGTCTACTTTTATTCCTATATAACACGCTCTTTGTTACAATAGCTGTATTTTAGATCTTGATATTTCGTAGTGTAAATTCTCTTACTAGTTCTTCCAGATTGCCTTCACTCTGTATATTTCCATATGAATTTTAAAATTAGCTCATTTTGCTGGGGGCGTGGGGTAGGGTCGGGTGGGTGGGGTGGTGGTAAAGCCTGCTGGAGTTTTGATTGGTATTGTGTTAAATTCATCATCTCTTACTCTTTTAAGTTTTTGGTGGTTTTCGTTTTCTTTCCCCAGTTTTCATTAAATGATGTAATCTCTAAAGTGTACTCAATAAGTGGTAGCTACTGTTATTATAAATATTCAATATAATTCATTGCTTTACAATTTCTTGGGTAGATTTCATGTTTGAAATCTTTGCTGAGTCTGTTAAGTTACCCTTGAACACAGTAATTTGAGAAATGATTGTGATGTGGGATGGTATTTCTCTAGCTTCGCCTGACATCACTGATAGATGCTTTCATGTTTCTTTTAAAATGATTTATAGTAGAAGCAAAAGAGTAAAAATGTTTTTCTGCTGTATTATTTTTCCCCCTCTGAGCAATGTTATGTTGTAGGTACTTTGCACATGTTATTTCTATTCCTGCAACATAGGCAATATTATCCCTGTCCTATAAAAGAGGAAACCGAATCTGAGAGAGAAGTCAAGTGACTTACCGGAAGTCACAGTTTGTAATTGGCAGAGCCTGGGATTTGCACTGGGGACTCCTGGCTCTGAAGGCCTGCTCTTTACACTTCAGCAGACTGACGCCTTCTACCATTCTTCACAACTCAGGATCTTTTGGCCATTCTTCTCTTACCGCTTCTAAAGCACCTTCTTTTTCGGGCTTCGTTTAGTGCATGTGAAACATTTTACAAGTTTTACTTTAAAGTTCTCTCCAAAGTGTTAAGCCCTAGGAAGCATTTAAGTGCATATGCTGCCACTCCTTGTCTGCTTTCTTAGGGAGACCCCAGCAGACTTGTGTCTGTGCTTCTTTTGGACCTTTTTAAACAGTCAAATAATTAATGAGATGTTCTTCTTTTACCGAGGTAAATGAATACTTTGGAGGTGATAAGGGTGACTGCCTTTCTGAAAATAGATTTTATTTCTTGCTACTTTCTGTGAGGACCAGAAATGGTGTTGCATGCTTTTCTTCCCCTACATTTTGAATCCTTGCTCATTGTAGACAGTTTGGAAAATATGGAAAAGGAGTAAGCAGAAACAAAATTACAGTTTTGGCCTTTACAATTAACAGGAAGATTGTAATAACTATAGATAATATTATTAGTATTTATTATACTTCTGTACTTAAGTAGTGTGTCAGGAATTATTCTAAATGCTAAGAATACAGAATGAGGGCTTCCCTGGTGGCGCAGTGGTTGAGAATCTGCCTGCTAATGCAGGGGACACGGGTTCGAGCCCTGGTCTGGGAAGATCCCACATGCCGCAGAGCAACTAGGCCCGTGAGCCACAACTACTGAGCCTGCGTGTCTGGAGCTTGTGCTCCTGAACAAGAGAGGCCGCGATAGTGAGAGACCCGCGTACCGCGATGAAGAGTGGTCCCCGCTTGCCACAACTAGAGAAAGCCCTAGCACAGAAACGAAGACCCAGCACAGCCATAAATAAATAAATTAATTAATTAAAAAAAAAGAATACAGAATGAATAAAACAGTCAAACACCTCTACCCTGTGGAGGTTAAATTTGACTAAAGGAGCCCATATTAAGTGCCAGGATTATCTTTTTAAATTTTCTGTCAGGGAGGCCCTGTTTTCACTTCAGTTTTATGAATCAGGAAACAGGCATAGAGAGGTCAGATGACATGCAGCAGCATCTAACTCTGCTGGAAGTTTCAGTGACTCGTTTCTCTTTCTTTAAACTAGAGCATATATATCTGGGGTCTTGATGTAGATCTTTTACTTTTTTAAGTTTCATTTTGAAAAAAATCACTGTTCATTGTTATTAAAAAGAGATGTGGGGCTTCCCTGGTGGCGCAGCGGTTGCGCGTCCGCCTGCCGATGCAGGGGAACCGGGTTCGCGCCCCGGTCTGGGAGGATCCCACATGCCGCGGAGCGGCTGGGCCCGTGAGCCATGGCTGCTGGGCCTGCGCGTCCGGAGCCTGTCCTCCGCAACGGGAGAGGCCACAGCAGAGGGAGGCCCGCATACCACAAAAAAAAAAATAAAAAAATAAAAAAAAATAAAAATAAAAAGAGATGTGTCTTTAAGGAAAATTTAGATGGGCTATATAAGGAAAAAGAAAATAAAAATTACAGAGACAGTATTGTTAGCATTTTAACACACTTTCTAGTTGCTTTTCTAAATAAATAAATAGATTGATAGATAAAATTTTATTTGTAAAGATGGAGTCATACAGACATACTTTGACTTGCTTTTTTTTTCCATTTAATATAGTTTAGACCATTTTTCATGTCACTATTCTTTTTAGATAGTATTTCACCAGTTTTAGACAGGTGACTGCAGCCTTCACAGCTTTTGATATATGCATAACATTTGTTCTTTTGTTCTACTTCACATATTTTTAAAATCTGCTTTCTTTGAAAAATCAGAAAAGGGAACTATGCATCACTGCAACTTATGCATCACTGTAAGTTGCCATGAAATAATGGCAACTTACTGAGATAGGTTACTGTAAAAATAAATACCGTTAAAAACAAAACCTATAATGAAATTCTAGCCAGATACTGTTTGTTACAGTAAACTGAACAGGAGACCAGCTGTTTTTGTTAAGAGCAGACAATTGGAGAGAGATATGAAAATATCGTTTGATATAATTAGGAGAACTGAAAGAAAACTGAAAAGGTGGTAAGTTTTGCAGTATGGGATTCATTGTACTCTAATACCTTAACCAGGGGTTTCCAGTGTTTTTACAGTAAGAAATAAAATTTACATCTAGACCTTATATACGTGAGCATATGTGTTTATGTGTGTGCAATATATGTGTGTGTGTATATATATATTTGTGTATGTATGTTATGTATATGTATTATGCTTCAAAAGAAAAGTTTTTTAAAAGAACTTAAATTTTCTCCTGTTGTATCATATATTTAAATGATGTCCAAACCCTCTTGTTAGACATTTACATTGTTTTCTATTTTTCTGTGTTATAAATTGTTGTAGCTACAGTTTTGTGTAGGTCTACAATTCCTTAGGATAAATTGTTGTAAGTTAAATTATGTCCAGTGTTATGTAGTAATTCTTGAAGTTATATGTTGATAAATATTCTCTGAAAGGTAACAATTTATAATCCTACCAAAGAGCCCAGTTCCTATAAAGTATATAAAAATTAAAGTTACTAATTTGATAGGTGAAAAATTACATCTTTCTTTGTTATGTACATGTTCATTTTTGACAGCCATTTAAATTTCTTGTTTTGCAATATTGGTAGTTACTCTTTGCTTATTTGCCTATTAAAGTATTAATTTTGGTTTCCTAACTAATTTATAAGAGATCTTTTTATGGTAAGTTATTTGCCATATGTCAAAATATTTCCCCCAAGGTATTTGTCTTTAAAATTTGGTTATGAACATTCCTGAGCTAAAAAAATTTTTTAGTCAAATCTAAATTTTATTTCTGTTTGGTAGCTGCTTTTAGTCATTTTATGGTTTTAGAGTTTTTCACACTTGATTCTTTTTATCCATAGTATATATTGGTATGTGACATGAGGTAGCATTTAACTTTTATTTTTAATACTCTTTCTTAAATGATCCCTTTCTCCCCTATTTGAAATTCTAACTTCATCATACACAAATTGTAAGTGTAAATGAGTCTGTTTCTCGACTTTCTGTTTTGTTTCATTGGTCTTGCTTTGTTAGTACCACACTAATTATTATAGCTTTTAAGAAAAATTTTAATATCTAATAACATAAGCATTCCCCTCTTTTAAAAAAATAATTGGTGGTGAGGAAAGGAAGAAAAACTCTCCTATATTTATTCTTCCAGATACCTTAGTATACTCTTGTCATGTAATGTTAATAGCAGCCAAATACTTGTTAAAAATTTGAGTGGAACTACGGTTAGGTAAGTTGGAAGGAAACTTACTACATTGGAAATAGCATGTAGCAGTGATTTCAGTCAAACTCCCAATGGATTTAAAATTTTTTATTACTTTTTAGTTTTATTATATTGTAGAAAGAAAACAGCTAGTTTGTTTCTACATTTTAGTGTTTGTGTGGAGGAGGAGAAGGTTTCTGATTAAGTTGTGCTTACTGGTGGCCGGAGTCATTGTATTCAAAAGTCACGTATGCATAGATGTATTCATGGCTTTCTTCCTTCTGAGTTGCAAGAGTGGTATGAGAGATAGGGGCTGCTTTTTTGGACAAGCTTGTTTCTTCTTTTTGCAAATGAATGCTTCTGACTTTCCATTGATCTCATTTCCCAACAAAGTATTGATAAGATTTAAGTTTAAAGGGGAAGAATTGTAGGCTAGATTAGGGGCCAAGCTGGCATTAACAATAACCGCTCAAAGGTGTTTGGTTTGCCTGTGCCAGTCATTGTTCCGTGTGTTTACCTTTGGAATTTATGCAAGTAATAATTGGCAAACTAAATCTAGACTTTTCTGCTTGGCCTGCTCTCAAATGTATAATCTCTTCCTGCTTTCTAACTGTATTTGAGATTTCTTCTGTGGCCTAGGATTCTCTATCAGTTTTTTGTTGTTGTTGTTTTTAGCGTTCCATGGAAAATCAAGTGTTTGTTGGTTGGTCTGCTTGATCTGTCGAAGGTGAAAAGGTGCTTAAATTAAAAAAATATTTCTAACTTTTTTGTACTTTGTGGAATTTTATTCAGTATATAAAAGTACACATTATCCTCTTTATAGATATTTGCTTTTTAGAGAGTTTTAAAGCTGTTTATGTTATTCAGTGGTTTGACATGAATATTGCTCTCCTTGCAATAATGACTTTTGCTTTCCTTTAAATTTGAATTTTCCTGTTATGTTTTGCTTATTGCTTTTAGCCTTTCTGTGTGTTTTTTGTTATGCTTACCCTTGTGGGCAGGGGAATGCCTGGATTCAATTTCGCTTTTTATTTAAAAAGTGCTGGTTACAGCCCATTAAATTGATTTCATAGGCTACAACCAGCAGTTGGAAAACACCTGAGCTATATTTTTCTGTATAGAAAGTACATTGATTTCTGAGTAGAACAGACCTAGATCTGAGCCAGTTACTTATTTCTCTGGTCCTCAGTTTCTTCTGTAAAATTGGAATGTCTACTTACATATTTCTTCTGAAGATTAAAAGACAATGTGTGCCTACTGTATAGCACAGGGAACTCTATTCAATATCCTGTGATAAATCATAATGGAAAAGAATATGAAAAAGATTGCATATATGTATAACTGAATCACTTTGCTGTACAGCAGAAATTAACACAACATTGTAAATCAACTATACTTCAATAAAATAAATTTTTTTAAATGTTAAGAAAAAGAGAATGTGTGAAACAAGCCTAGTACAGAGACTAAAGTTATCTAATAACATTTTTCACAATGTATCTGTTATCCTTAATTTCTTAAATCCAAACATTTAAAAACACAAGAGAAAATGGCAAAATGCCCGCATGTTTTCTAGATCCTTTGTAAGGTTTTTGTTTTTGTTTTTGCTTCCTCTCAGGAGTAAAGATGTTTTTGATATGAAAACCTTACATTGTATAAGCATTTCTCATCATGAAAGCCAAAATGCAGAATTTGTAGGATTTTTAAAGTAGGAAATTGATTCCTCTTACATAACTCTTAAAGTAGGGAATTTTCCAAGTGAAATATATTCTGTGTTGGTTGGTGGCACCTACTGGCAAAGGTACATCACTGCTTAGAGCCTGCTGTGCTTTTACACAGACTAACCCCATATAGCAGACTGGGAAAGATGATGGGAAATAGGAGAGGAATATATTGTGTTTACCAAAGGGGGCATTTCCTTGGCCCTCCCTGCGCCGCCCCCCCAAAGTATTTGTCCGGTGAATTGGGAGGAGGAAGGAATCATGCCATGCTATTACCCTAGTCCTGTGTTTGCCAGTATGTGCTGAGCTCTTATTAAAAGAGTGTGAAAGGGGGGTGGCCATATCCAGCAAACTTGGGAAAGCTAGGTTAAACTAACCTAGCCTGATTTTTAAATTATGAGATGTTACAGAGCCTTTAGTATCTTAATGAAGTGTATCGTAACCTCTGGGAGTGGAGTGGGGGGAACACTCATGCAGTGCACCGCATTTGTCAAACTCAATTAGACCTCAGAACCCTTTTTTCTCTGAACATCTCTTGTGTTACCTGGAATACTCTTTGGAAATTATCCTCTGATCAGTGTAGCTTGAGAGCATCATTTTCCCTTCGGCATCTTCTCCTGAAGGCTTTATAAGAGAAGGCACAGGCATTAGATTCTCATGGTATTTGGTAGTTCTGAAATATCACATATTGGGATGGAGTCTGTCATGATGGTATCAGTGCAATTTCCTTAGGATGGTGGTACTACATGGACCACATCATTTTGCCATAGCAGTGATTTTAAAGCAGAGACATACATGAAAATTACCTGGAGAACTTTAAATTAAAGCAAAGCAAAACATGTATACATACCTAGGCTCCATCCACCCTGGCCACCTATTTGGTCAAAGACATGCTTTGCTATTTTATTACATTTGGGACACCTTTGAGATCTAATGAAAGCTCTGGATCTTTTTTCTGGAGGACTGTATACACACTAACTTTTGTATATGACTTCATGATATTTATCACCCTCATCCACACCCCCAAGCCCATGGATCTCTACTAAAGAACTCCTTATATCAAGTTTTCCTGGATAGGCATTGAATGGCAAGCAGGATTTACCCCAGAATTTAGATACCTATATACTCTATGAATTACTTGACCATTGTGCAGTCAGGCTGTGTTTGAAGAAATCACATGCTGTCACAGGGGTTAAAGGAAAAGAAGCCTGAAGAGAAAGAACGGCCAGGTCTGAGATGGCGGTGATTTTTAGTATATTTTCCTAAGGAAGCGAGTTTAGGAGCTCACACCCCTAGAGCAGTGGCTCTCAAGTGGAGGGGGCAGTTTTGTTGCCCCGCACCCCCAATCCCTACCCCTGACATTTGGCAATCTGGAGACATTTTTGGTTATCACAGTTAGGGCAGGGGAGGGGGTTGCTACTGGCAACTAGCAGGGAAAAGCCAGGGATGCTGCCTGACATCCTACATTGTACAGGACAGACACCGCCCCCCCGCCCCCCCCGCACCACGGAATTAATCTGGCCCCAAATGTCACTAGTACTAAGGTTGATCTGCCATAGAGTCTAGCTGCTGCTTCCTAGATTGTATCTTCCATTGGTAGTAGGAAGTTCTACGTTTTTTGTTTGTTTGCATGTGATGCTTCTTGGTAGGTGTAGGAGGAAAGAGAGGATGATGAGAAGGGTAGGAAGTGATTAAGCCAGGTTGGTATTTCAAAGAACTTTCCTTTCCCAGAAGTGTTGGAGACTTAAAAGAGGATTTCAGCTCTCAGATTGGCTTACCTCATGGTTTCTTCTGAGAGCTTGGATGTAGGAAACCACCTTCCTTTTCTCCTGGAAGGAAGGCTTATTGTTTTTTCTTACCTCACCCTTGAACTTGTGACCTTTTGTCTATTAAACCTTTAAGGAATAAAAGTCAAAATGATTATTTATTTATTTATTTTTGGCTGCACTGGGTCTTCATTGCTGTGTTCAGGCTTTTGTCTAGTTGGGGCGAGCAGGGGCTACTCTTCATTGTGATGCACGGGCTTCTCATCGTGGTGGCTTCTTTTGTTGTGGAGCACAAGGCTCTAGGTGCACGGGCCTTACTAGTTGTGGACTGTGGGCTTCAGGAGTGGTGGCTCACGGGCTCTAGAGCGCAGGCTCACTAGTTGTGGTGCACGGGCTTAGTTGTACCATGGCATGTGGGATCTTCCCGGACCAGGGCTCGAACCCATGTCTCCTGCATTGGCAGGTGGGTTCTCAAGCACTGTACCACGGCATGTGGGATCTTCCCGGACCAGGGCTCGAACCCATGTCTCCTGCATTGGCAGGTGGGTTCTCAAGCACTGTACCACCAGGGAAGCCCAGTCAAAGTGACTAAAAAAAAAAAACCTGTGGCTTGTAGAATTTTCAATGCTTGCCACCCATTCTTATCCCCACATAAGATAATGAGGAATAGGAGAGGTATGTATTGTGTTTACCAAAAGTGGGCATTTCCTTTGTCTCCCAGCAGTATTCATGTAGTGAAGTGGGAGGAGGAAGGAGTTGTGCCATGCTACTGCCCCAGTCCACTGTTTGCCAGTGTGCTGAGCTCTTATTGAGAGAGTGTAAAAGGGAGGGTGGCCATATCCAACAAATTAGGGATAGCTGTGTTAAACTAATCTAACCTGATTTTTTAAATTATGAAATGTCAGAGCCATTAGTATCTTTACGAAGTGCATTGTGGCAGGTGTGTGTGTGTAGGAAAGGAAGAAGGGTGGCAGGGGAGAGCACACACGTGAGCATGCAGTATTTGTCAAACTTCATTAGACCTCAGGACCCATTTTCCTCTGAGCATCTCTTGTGTCACCTGGATTACTCTTTGGAAATGATCCTCTGATGAGTGTAGCTCGAGGGCAGCTTTTTTCCTTTGGCATCTTTTCCTGAAGGCTTTATAAGAGAAATTGAAAAAAATATGTATTCCAGCCCCCACAGGGCTCTATTAAATACAGTTTTACTAAATTGTGTGTCTTTATCCACTTTCATCAAGCCTTAAGAGAATAGTTGCTATTTTTATCAGAGGGGTTGTTTCCTTCTCAGCTATGTAAATAAACACCATTTCTCTGTTTTGGAATGACTGAAAGGAAGAATTAAATTTTCTTAGTGGAAAGACGGTTGTTTCTTGTGTAGTCCGCAGGAACTTCTGACGTTTTTTTGTTTCCTCCTTGAGTGAGAAAAGTATTGAGGTAGCTTACGTCAGAATAGCTCTGGTGGATTCAGACTCCTGTGTTTTAAAAGTTTGGGTTCAAAACCCTGTGCACGTATACCTCCTTCACACATTTCCTGGGCTGCCTGGAGACGAGGGAGCGGGAACTTACTTCCCATATCTCTTCCATTTGGCACGCTCACCTCTCCGTGTTCCCAGCCATTCTTTCTTCTTGCCACTCAGAACCGAGGACATTGTGATATTGCAAGGATGCCTTTGTAACTACCAGTCAGATCCAGGTGATATACTGTGTCACTGTTCCCACTTTGTTCATTCCCCTAAGGAAACCTGCCAGCTTTATTAATCCCTCAGTCCTTCAAGATAGCAGTAAAAGGAAATTTTGAGGGAGCAATACTACTTGTGTTTCCCTATTCTTCATCCCCCCTTTCACATTCAGGATCATTTATTGCTGCCACCACTTTAGACCTGCTTTGGACACTTGGACACACTTCCTTCCTCTTTAGCTCATGGTTGACTTTAACATATGGAGCCCTGCCCTCCTGCCCCCCCCATTGCAGACCTCGGTGTTATGCGGCTTATAAGGTTTTATCAAGGAAGCCAGTGGGTTTTCCCTATTAGGCAACCATTTGGAGTCTTTCTGTCAAAGTCTGAGGTTAGAAAAGCATGAGAAGATAACACTTGGGGGAAGGTAGTATCTTCAAAGCAGGGCGTAAACAGAGTTTTTGAATATCCACTATACACCAAGCACTGTGCTGGTAGTCTCAATCCCCACAACTTTGTGTGGTTTGTATTTGTCCATGGATAGAACAACTTGCTCAGGATGTCTCTCTCTCTCCCTCTCTCTCTCACACTCTCACACTCTCTCTCACAAACACACACACACACAGAGTGAGTGATCAAATCTGGATTCCATCTTCTCTCTTTGGTTTCAAAGCCTTTGGCTTTTCTACTACATCAGTTTACATCTCTTTTTGTTTTTTTTTTTAATTTATTTTATTTTATTCATTTATTTAATTTTTGGCTGCCTTGGGTCTTTGCTGCTGTACGCAGATTTTTTCTCTAGTTGCTGAGAGCAGGGGCTACTCTTCGTTGCTGTGTGCAGGCTTCTCACTGCGGTGGCTTCTCTTGTTGTGGAGCACAGGCTCTAGGTGCGCGGGCTTCAGTAGTTGTGGCTCGTGGGCTCTAGAGCGCAGGCTCAGTAGTTGCGGTGCACGGGCTTAGTTGCTCCGCGGCATGTGGGATCTTCCCGGACCAGGGCTCGAACCTGTGTACCCTGCATCGGCAGGCAGATTCTTGACCACTGTGCCACTAGGGAAGCCCTCATTCTACATCTCTTATCAGAGCCTGCTGTGAGACCTGCAGAGCACTGGTGTCTAGTGGTGATTCTTCTGCCACCACCTAGGTGCGCGGGCTTCAGTAGTTGTGGCTCGTGGGCTCTAGAGCGCAGGCTCAGTAGTTGCGGTGCACGGGCTTAGTTGCTCCGCGGCATGTGGGATCTTCCCGGACCAGGGCTCGAACCTGTGTACCCTGCATCGGCAGGCAGATTCTTGACCACTGTGCCACTAGGGAAGCCCTCATTCTACATCTCTTATCAGAGCCTGCTGTGAGACCTGCAGAGCACTGGTGTCTAGTGGTGATTCTTCTGCCACCACCTACGTTGGGTATTTTCAAATGGAGTGTTTGGAAATAATGTATGTGCCCAAACATTTTACAACTTGAAGAACATAAAGGAAAAACAGGGAAAATTTGAGAGGTAGGCTTATTCCCTGTAGGCAGTAAACAAGCTCTTGTAAACACTGATAACTTAAGTAGATCTATAGGATCTTTTTGACTAATACTACGGGACAAATGTTATAGTTTAAATTTTGTACCCCAATCTTGAAATTTTAGGTTTGGGAAGGAATCTTAGAGAGACTGCTATCCGTAAATGAGTTGTTATTCCTTTCAGAACACAACTCTCCCACTTCCCCTTCTCATTAAGTTTCCATTTAGCTATTAGGTAGGAGCTTCAAAAGGGAAAATCCAATCATGTATAATCTCCAGTTAATGGGCATCTATTGAGCGACTAGGTCACCAGAAAGAATACACAGTGCCTCTTTGTGCAGTAAACACAAAAATCAAAAGCTAATGCATTCCCAAGGCAAGCCAGATTGTTGCTGGCTAACAGCATCCTCCTCTTAAGGGAAAAGGTTGGGGCACCCACCATGCTTGCTAGGGGAGATTGCAACGCCATTCCAGAAAAACAAGGCCATCAAGGGAGGAAAGAGAAAGGCAGGGGGGCTTCCAGGGCTTTGTCACTTCTAATTGCTGATGGCTGGGGTGGGCTACTGAGTAGCAGACATTCTAGTAAATGTTTTGTGCAATCATCAGGAACTTAGTGGGTCTCTGGGGCTTCTTTCTTCAGGTTAAAAGAATAACAGTGATGATTGAGGTAGAGCTTCAGCCCCACTCCCATAATTTAGCCTGTTTTCTAAGTACACCCAACCTTCATAAAGACTTTATGCTTACTTTTGTCCAACCACTAACTAATGATTGATCAAAGACGAAAACACCCCTGTTGACCCAAAATGGCATGTGTTAGCCACAAGCCAAATAGCTCTTGGGTTGGTGTTGGTACACTCCAGTTTGGGTTTTCAAAACTATATTTTGGTGTAGTTATTTAGGATTTGCAAAACTCGGCATAATTCAAATAACCTGTTTTTCCCCCCTTAGAACACTTCAGTTATGGAGGATCAAAATGAAGATGAGTCCCCAAAGAAAAATACTCTTTGGCAGGTAGGAATGACGGCGCACAGATAAGATAGCAATTGACTTACTGTAGATAAGATGCTCCCTCAGCTCCTGTCCTCAGTGAAACTAAGAGCCAAGTACTTTTGTTTTCTTTTGTGCAATTCTGCTAGTTTCAGGATCCACCCTGGGACTTGGCGGTCCAGTGGTTAAGACTTCACCTTCCAATGCAGGGGGTGGGGGTTCGATCCCTGGTCGGGGAACTAAGAGCCCACATGCCTCAGGGCCAAAAAACCAAGACATAAAACAGAAGCAATATTGTAACTAATTCAATGAAGACTTTTAAAATGTTCCACATAAGAAAAAAAAAAAAAGAATTTACCCTAATTTGTCTTCTGTTCCTTAGGGAAGTATCATTATGAATAGTAAAGAATTTAGGAATTCTCACCAAGATTCTGAAGTTGGCTGCAGCCCAAAATATTCCGTCTCTGGGGCCACTGTCTAAGCCAAAAATGGACAGTGGTGGTGTCCTTTGTCACCAGAATGGCACCATGCCACATACCAGTGTATGCACTGACCTTTTCTCCCAACCGTCACCCTTCTCCCCCATTTCCTATTTGTTTGCCTTTTCCTTTTAAATTCAGTTTCCTTCTCCTAGCTCTAGTTTAGTTTTCCAGTTTTCCTTCCAATCCCCAAGTTTTTTTGTAGGGCGCGGGATGGAAAGCATATAAAGTTTCATGATTTCGTGTTTTCATTGACCATTATGGTACACATAATTTTTCCCTTCATGAAGATACAATTAAAGGCAAAACAAATCTAAATCTGAAGAGAATAATGATAAAAAAAAAAGTTCTCTGGGTTCATTTGATTTGAAGCAAAGGAGTTAGCAAGAATAAAGTGTCCCCAACAAATTTTCAATGAAAAGAAACAAAGCAGTGCAATTCCAGGAAGATCTTTCTGAGCCGAGCAGGTGGTTAGAAATAGAAATGGAAAATGTGCTGTAGAATTGGGCACATACTGTTATTTTAGGGGGAACTGTGTGCAGACTGACTTCTGTTCCCTCCACATCTGGTATTTTGCAACAGGATTCTCTTAATTTACTATTGATTTTCAATACACAGTGGTTCTTAACACTTTAGCTTTCAGGTTTGTTTGTTTTTTTTTCATCTGCCTTTCAGTCAACTAGTTAATGGTATACCGATGCTCTAAGGAGGCTAGATGGTTAGGAACCCTTCTGTAAATGAAATAATAACCCTTTTGCTTATCAAGTGAGATAATGGGTGTGAAAGTATTTCATAAATAATAAAGCAGTACACAAATGGAAGTTGTTACCATAATTATATTTAACCTGTTATGAAAGCAATTATTTTGGCAAGTTATTATGAAAAAAATATAGAAGGAAAAGGGGAAGGAAAAAATATGTAGCTTTCTCTTAAGATTAGGCACTTTTAACATTTTTATTTATATTCTTTACTTTTTCTTGGCATGTTCCCCTTCACACAAATTATTGTGATCATATGCTATATAAAATTCTTTTGTTCCTAATACTATTTCATAAACATGTTCTCTTGTTATTAAAATCTTACTTTATAAACCTAATTCTAATGGCTGCATTGTAGTACTTTGTGTAGATGTATTATAATTCACTTTAACCAGTTGCCTGTAACTGGGTAGTTTTTTCTGAATTTTATTATAACATTATCGTGAACATCCTTATGCTTAGAAGTAGCAAAGGTGCTCCTTATGCTAGCTGATATTCACCACAGCAAAGAATTTTTACTTCATCTGACTGTTCTTAATGCTGATGTTTTGGTTCTGTTTGATATGAATGTTTTACTACAAGCAACATCAAAAATCTCTGTTCGATGCTGCCCCCTGGTGGTGCCCGGTGTCAGTGAGCTCTCCCTCACCCAAATTATAAGGGAAAAAACGTTCTCAGACAAGGAAGTGGTAAGATAAGTGAGGTGGGAGATTAATGCCTTCCAGGTTTATACCTCTAAATGTCGACATAAGAACTCACTTCATATAAGAAGGATTTTTAAGATTTTACCAAGGAAGGCCAAAGACTCCTTTGGATATTTACAAAGGATGTCTTCTTTCTGGGGTGGGTTCAGTTCACTTTAAGTTAGGGGATATACTGATAACAAAAGCTCTTGGTTCTTCCCATGTAAGACTTCTGAAATAAGCTCCTAATGGAATTAATGGATGTTTGTGATGCAACTTTTCAGTTTTCAAAATTCTCTTATACGTTATTCCTTCTAGTGTTACACATGAAGGGGCGTTCAGAATAGCGATGGACAGATGGCTTGGCAAATGTTTGACAAAAGTACTGAGGCTCTTTTGTTTGTAAACAGGGAAATTACTGAGCCTCATAATATCAGTAGCAGTTGTGGCTTCAGTCTAGGGATTTAGATTTTTTTGGATATTGTTGTCCAGATGCAGTGTATGTAGTTTCAGGGGTTTTTTTTTGTTTTTTTTGGTTTTTTAAATTTATTTTACTTATTTATTTTTGGCTGTGTTGGGTCTTCGTTGCTGTGCTCGGGCTTTCTCTAGTTGCGGTGTGAGGGGGCTACTCTTTGTTGCGGTGCACGGGCTTCTCATTGCCGTGGCTTCTCCTGTTGCAGAGCACGGGCTCTAGGTGTGTGAGCTCAGTAGTTGTGGCTCACGGACTCTAGAGCGCAGGCTCACTAGTTGTGGCGCACGGGCTTAGTTGCTCCGCAGCATGTGGGATCTTCCTGGACCAGGGCTCGAACCCGTGTCCCCTGCATTGGCAGGTGGATTCTCCACCACTGTGCCACCAGGGAAGCCCTAGTTTCAGTTTTTAAAAAATATACTGATTTTATGCAAGGACCATGTAGATTTGATGAGAGATGCAACTATTAGTATAGGAGTCTGTGGGATATCCATAAACCAACTAAATAAGATGAGGAACTTTTCAGGCACATGTGGTTTACCTTGGGTCACTCTCTGAGTAGGTGATTGAAAAGACGGAGTGAAAGTCTGTAAACTATTTTGTCAGCAGTTAGCAGCCCTGGAAATAATACAGAGGAGATCGAAGCTGTTAGGTAAAATGAAGCTTTTTAGATTGAATTGCTCTCTGATTTCTCCGTTACATTGACCCGTGGTTTTCAGAGTGAGGTCCCTGAAGTGCAGTCTCTAGATCAGCAGCATCAGCATCACCTGGGGACTTGTTGGAAGTGCTCAGGCTCTACTCCAGACCTGTAGAATCAGAACCTCCGCAGCGGCCTGGCAGTCTGTGTGTTAACAAGCTCTTTTGTTATTCTGATGCATGCACAAGTGTGAGAGCTGTTTGCATAGATGAATGAATATAGCTTTACCTTCCAACTTTGAGGAAGGAAAACAAACATCAATAATCAATCAGTTGCCACTTTGCCAAGTTGAACAATTTTTCTAAGATGGTCTTCTCCAACATTAGTTAACTGATAACAGCACGGTTTTGGAATAAGCATTGGAGAATGATGATTTAAGACACTATTTAGCTTTAGATAGAACTCTAACTTTATCATTACTTTAGTGACTAATTCGAGTACATGGGCCCTGAATACATTTTTAACTATTTCCTGAAGTAATTAATAAAGGAATGAGTTTGGCTTTAGGGTAAAACTGGCATTTTAAGAATAAATACACAGGGCAAAAAAATGTTTCTGATGATATGCTCTTAAGATTTATTTTCCTTGTCAAACTAATTACTTTTTTGTTTTTCTAAAATAGATAAGTAATGGAACATCATCAGTGATCGTCTCCAGAAAGAGGCCATCAGAAGGAAACTATCAAAAAGAAAAAGACTTGTGTATTAAATATTTTGACCAGTGGTCTGAATCAGATCAAGTGGAATTTGTGGAACACCTTATTTCACGAATGTGTCATTACCAGCATGGACATATTAACTCTTACCTGAAGCCCATGTTGCAGCGGGACTTTATTACCGCTTTACCAGGTAACCATGCTTGTCTTTTAAAAAGCTGAGAAGTGGAAGAATGCCCAGCCCAAGAACCTAGACGGAGCCGAGTAGGTGTTTGTGAAATGAATGAATGAGTACAGTGTGAGACACCATTTCTTTGGGACACATACTGTACTTTAATATGTGGTACTTGAAGAGGAGTTATAATTTAGCATCTATCTAGGAACTGTAGGCAGTTTCTGTGATTAATAGTGTTGATCATTGGTCAATACTATTGCTACATTAGTGAATTAATGCTGTACTTTTTATTTTGATGTGGTGTCTATAGAATCTGCATTTTGCCGTTATAAGTATTTTTTTTTAATATGGGACAATTTTTCCTACAGTGTTTGGGAAGTGTCCCCAAATTTAAGATGTTCATTTATATCTGAAATGACACTTAGGGAATGGCAGAAAAGTATTGGGGAAATTGATAGTATGTCTTATTACGTTTCTTAAAACTTATTTCTGCATGAGTGTGTTCTCTCCCTTTTCTCTTTCTCTCACTCTCCCTCCTCACCCCCCAGTTAAGTTTACTTTGGTTTAAAAAAAAAAAAAAGACTACTTTTACAACAGTTTTAGGTTCACAGCAAAATTGGGCAGAAAGTACAGTTTCCATATCCTCCCCACCACCTGCAACAACCCCCAGCACAGCCTCCCTGCTATCAACATCCTACACTAGAGGGGTACATTTGTTACAGTACATGAACCTACACTGACACATCACTATCACTCAAAGTACATACTTTAAGGTTCACTCTTTTTTTCTTTCTTTTTTTTTTTTTTGCGGTACGCGGGCCTCTCACGTTGCGGAGCACAGGCTCCGGACGCGCAGGCTCAGCGGCCATGGCTCACGGGCCCAGCCGCTCCGTGGCATGTGGGATCTTCCCGGACCGGGGCACGAACCCACATCCCCTGCATCGGCAGGCGGACCCCCAACCACTGCGCCACCAGGGAAGCCCAAAGGTTCACTCTTGGTGTTGTACATTCTGTGGCTATACAAATGTATAGTGACATGTATCTACCATTATAGTGTCACACAGAACAGTTTCACTGTTCTGAAAACCCGCTGTGCTCTGCCTGTTCATCCCCCTTTGATTTTTTAAAAAAGTTATTTATTTATTTATTTATTTACTTTTGGCTGTGTTGGGTCTTCGTTGCTGCACGCGGGCTTTCTCTAGTTGCGGTGAGCGGGGGCTACTTTTCATTGCGGTGCACGGGCTTCTCATTGCAGTGGCTTCTCTTGTTGCGGAGCACAGGCTCTAGGTGCGTGGGCTTCAGTAGTTGTGGCACGTGAGCTCAGCAGTTGTGGCTTGCGGGCTCTAGAGCGCAGGCTCAGTAGTTGTGGCACACGGGCTTAGTTTCTCCATGGCATGTGGGATCTTCCCAGACCAGGGATTGAACCTGTGTCCCCTGCATTGGCAGGCGGATTCTTAACCACTGCGCCACTAGGGAAGTCCCCCTCTTTGATTTTTGGTCACTCGTTAATTCTTTTCTCTCTGTGTTCTTTTTAAAATTTTTTATTTTAAGTTTGTCTAGGTAAGATAGAGAGATTTCACTCTTGAAGAGAATGTGAGATTGACTGCTGGCCAGAACATTCTCCTCTGACGTGGTCAGGGCAACCTGGAGGTTGCAGCTGCTGTGCCAGGGTATGCCTAGAAATAGCCAGGGATAAACCAGTAGCATTGCCACCAGCCCTACCCTTTTTTCAGAGCTTCTGCATGGCTCCTCAAAGAGTAGCTTCTCTCTTAGCCTGTCTGTGATTTACAGTGTATCAAGACTCCACAGTCTAAGTATTTCCACAGTAGACAGGACCTGGGCTCATGCCTCAGGCCTGAAACCTGGGGCTGCAAAGTGACACGCCAGCCTCTGATTCCTAATCCCTCTTCTAGAACTTGTAAGTTTACTTTCTACAAAGGGAGTGTTTTAAGGATATTTGAGAGTTAGCTTAGAAAATTTTGACCCTACTGTTCTTTTTATGCTGAAATGTAGCATTATTTTCCTCATTTCTTGAATTAATATTTCTAGAAAAACAAAACATGAACCCTCTTTTTCTAGAATCATAGTATTTAATTGCTGAAAGGGATCTTAGCCGTCACTTAGTGCTGTTTCTCATTGGGTAGATTATGAAGCCAAGGATCAGAGAATTGGGTGAAATGCCTAAGATCATACATCTTGGTTATTGTGATTTTGTGGGTGATGGTGGGGGTTGGTGCAAAAGCTAGTGCAAAAGCTGAAATCACTTCCAGTTAAGATTACTCTGGACAGTGCCTTAAACTGGCCTCAAGTATAGACTGCATGGTTTACACCCCAATTCAGTAACATTTACTTTTAATTATAAGAGAGAGGGAGTGGGAGAGAAGAGCTATGCTTCTAATTGCATGAGAGAGAGAATTATAGGTGAATTTGAGTAAGATGAGTGCACATGTGCTGCAGCTCCTCTGTATGTGCAGCCCAGAACTCAGAACCCCCCTCATCCCAGACTTTCTACTGACTCATGCTACATTTCACACCAAGAAGAGACAGGGTAGTTTTTAAAGTTGACAATTATATTTGTTCCTCTTAAGTGCTTTTAAATAAATGAAGCTATGCTCCCATTTTTTGAGGCAAATCCATTCTGTTTGCTTTCTGTTGTTTTGATTTATTTTTATTTTTTCCCTGTAATTTGCCTCTCAAACATTTTAGAGCACCAGGGAACTCAACTTATATTTACAGAATATCCACGAGGTGGCACTGTTGTAGTACTCTTGATTTGCAGAGTATAGTTCAGAGGCAGTCCCTTCTCTTGGGGAGTGTACAGAATTGGAGAAGAGACAGAACAGATGAACATGTGTTATGTATATAAATATGGTTAGTATAATTGCATACAATTCAGTTTTCATTACAGCGAATTTTAAGGCATTGTCCATATCTCTGTTAAAGTGGAATTTTGTGGTATCGAGTATTACATGAAATGAACGGACCATTGGCTGGGACATGGAAATATTTTTGTTAAAATGCTATTTGTTTTAACAGGATTTGATCTGAACATATATACATATGTCAGTATATATCATACATATGAATCTAATAGCTGGGGACAAGCTGGCCAAGTTGATTGTGTTAGTTAGTGTCTAGTAGACTTGGATTAAATCTGGCATTAGTTCCTTAGCACAGATCTTGCCTTAAGAGCATTAGGGGAGAAACAGGTCCATGTGTTTGTTCATACTTAGATTTAATAATGTGTGGAACAACTTACTAATCATTATTCTGGTTTGGTGTTTAACTTTTACTGTAGATGATCCTTAGTTTGAATTTTTACTTTGTTGACATTGACAGTCTACTTAAGACTTCTTTTGATTGTGAAAACCATTAATTCTATAAAAACGGTCTGTAGTTTTGACTTTTTAATGCTTACTGTGAATATCGTACCTGTCAGTATAGGGAAAATGGAAAATGTTTGTGGTCTCTGGCTCCTTTTGGTTCAGTGGAAAAAGTGATAATTATGATATGCTTTTCTAAAAATCATGGTAAATGTTTAGTCTGCAATGTCAATTTCTGCAGGCTAAGTTTGTGGTTTGTAAGAACTGTTGTTAAAGGGAAAATTTATACCATTTGAAGTAGAGACAGATTGTACTTCAAGAAGGACGATAAGCATTGGTGATCTGTTTGGTGAGGTGTCTAAGCAATTAAGAATTTTTAAAACACTTACCTTCCTGGCCATGGTTTATTCTTTTGTCTCATCCTCAAGTAAGGACTGTGAATGTGACAGAGATTAGATCAGAGGTCTTGGGAGGTGTGGAAGAACCAGAGTGTAGGCTTTAGGCTGGATTCAGGGCCAGAGATCCAGCATGACAGAGTGGAAAGATGATGGGTGTTGGATTTGACAGCCCCTCCATTTGAATCCCAGCCCCTGCACCTAATAGTTATGTTAGCTCACTTTTTGGAGCCTCAGTTTCCTTATCTGTGTGGGAATGATAATAATACTTTATAGGATATAGTGAAGATTAATGACAGTGTATATAATATGCCTAGCATCTGGTGGGTATTCTGAGGATGTCAGTTTAAAAAAAAAAAAAGCCCAGAGAGGCAGGAAGCACCTGCAATACGATTTATTGCCAGGAAGTTTTAATTATTCACCCACTGATTTCCGAATTGATTCATCCTGACATCATTTAGGTAGGTGTGTGTGCCACTTTGTTGGCATAACAAAATGTTGGACTTTGTGACCTGAGCATTTGTGTCTGAGTCTTTAGGTCAGTATATTCCAAGTTAAAGGCATCCACTGACAGACTTTTGCTGTCAGGAAAGAAAGTTTCTAACTTCAGATTTTACAACTAGATCTGTGCCTAGGGAGGGGGAAGGGACAGCAGGGGTGGGTGGGGAAGGAAATTTCTTTGCAGCTGCTCTTTGAAATGTGTTTCTAAAATAATAAAAGTTTCTGTAATTGTATGATCTAAGCAGCTGTCTTAAAACTGGCTATAGTCAAGGGCATTGAACTGACATTACACATTTGAGTTTCATTTTGGTACAATGTTATTTACATATTGAGCTTTGAAAATTGTGCCTTTTAATTGTTTTAATTTATTATTGAAAAATTTCCAGACCTTCATCTGGTGCCTATAATTAGCAACAGCAGCACTTCTTCAGCACTGTGTGTGCAATATTCTGGACTCATTTTCTGAGGCCATAACGTGTCTTCTTATTGCCTTGGGAAGGGGGGTGGCAGGAGATGGGGGCGTCTCAGCACCATAGAGTAAATGAGAGCCAGACATTGATACTTAAGAAAATGCTTAGCTTTAACACCTCAGAGCACTTTCTAGCCGAGACAAATGGACCACCGTATTCAGTAACTTCTTTGTTCTGAATAATCTTGAAACCAGAAAGTTACAAGGTCTACATGGCTCCTGGGGCTAGCTGCTCCAAGGTGCCCAAAATAGAGGTTGTGTGATTCCTATTCTTCTTTAAATATTTAAGGGGTATGAGACTTACTCCAAGCTATTAGTGAGGAATTAGCGATTTGCTAGGGGAGGTGTGTCAAATTTTCTCTGCAGAAAGTAACAAGGAAGGGGAATACTGCTTAGCTTCCTTGACCAGTGATATCAGCTAAAGCGATTTCTGGAAGAGGGAAGGAGACTGACATTTATCGAGTACCTGCTCTGTATCTGGCTCCTGAATAACCTCCTCTTATTAACCTTTCCAACAAGGTTTAGAAGTTCCTTCTCTATAAAATGAGGCTATTTATAGCCTATCTCAGAGGGTTATCATGCAGATTATACGAGATGATCCTTCTTAGGCATTTAATATCATTCCTATTTTATGGAAGACTGAGATCCAAAAAGGAAAACTGATTTGCTTCAACCCAGATTATATGGCTCTATAGCCAGTGCATTTTCCAAGAGACTAAAACATGCTGCCCCCAGAAGGTTGAAGTGAATTTAAAGTATTACCAAAAGGAAATAAATCAAATCTCATAGATTTCACTGCGATGTTGCCGAATTGGACCAGTGGCATTTGAAAGAGTAGGAAGTATGTGTCTAATAATGAGTTTCTTTATGCAGAATCTCATTGATAGCCCAGTGGTGTGAGCTATTGAGGTGGCGGGAAATCAGTGAGGACTAAAAGGGATATTATTGCTATAAAGCAGTAGTCCCCGGCATGTCAGAATTATCTGGTAGTAACTCTTAAGAATATAGATTCCTGGGCCCCACCACCTAGAGATTCTGATTCAGTGGATCAGGAGAATATTTAGGAAGCTGTTTCTGCTGCTGTTGTTTCTCAAATCAGTAACCCTAAGTGATTCAAGTATAACCACACAGGCTTCTGAGAACCAGCTCATAGACTACCCAGCCAGGTGGAGGATTTGGATGTACCTTTCCCAGTTCATATATAGACCATGGGGATGTGGCAGCCATTGAGGCCTGAAAAGACAGCTATATAATGTGTTCTGGTCTGTTCATTTCCTCTCTCAGGAGAGGATTTGAGAGGGGAATTGGTTAGGGTTGTGTTTATAACCAATTAGGAGGATTTGGTTAGTGATTAGAATTAACATAAACCTTGGAAAGTGACTGTGTTCTCATATTAAGTGTAGAAACTAGAAGATAGTCAGATAAGTACCCCAGAATTAGAAGAATTCAGAGAAGAGCTAAGTTTATTAGGCCATGGCCAGAGACTGTAAAAGAAAATATTAAAGATGGTAGAGAGATTCTGAAATTTAAAGTTCTGATTAATAATTTGCTAATCCTATCAGTGGATAGGCACAAGTAGAACCCCATGTGATTATCCATGATTTTCCCTGATTTTAAATACACTTGGACAGAAGATGGAAGAAAGGGGCATGGAGGTACACAAAAAGGTAGCCTGAACCTTTGAGAATGGTATCAAGAAGGCCAAGCCCCAAATAATGTGAAATTGTCCAAAATGGTTAAGGAATTTGGGAGAGTTAAAAACAAATAAAATAATCAACTGTTTGGAGCAAGAGCATGAAGAATGAAGGGACAGTGTACTTGGAATAGATGGTGTAGTGGTAATAGAAAGAAACAGCATATTTTCACTCCTCATTTAACTTATCCTTTTTTCTTTTCCCACTAAGAATAATGGTTTTAAAACCAGAAAGGACAGAAAAATTGTAGTCCAAGAAAGATATAAAGATGTCTTTAACATAGCTCCTATAACAAGTAGACCTAAAAATGTTGTGTGCCAGGATAGTGACAGAACCTAAGGCTGTGATTTTCAGAATTGTGGAACATTGAGAAGTAATTGTAAACCAGTAGGTAGAGCTACTGGGTACAATTGTGCACATACAGCTTGCACAATTGTGAACATACAGCTTGTACAACTGTGTTTGGTAGTCCTGCACGATAGTACCCGGAGATGATTGATGAGCAGATTTCCTGGTCTTAAGAACGGGAGAACTGGAGAAGGTGTATTTGGGAGCTATTGGCCCTTGAATTTGATGTTCCATTCTAGCCTAATTCTCAAATGAATTATCAAAAGTTAATTAGCTGTTGAAAAGACTATGTAGGGTTGTGTAATCCTAGAAAGATATAGTATACAGAATGTTAAAAGCCATTATCTCCGAGAGGTGGTGTTTAGGGATTTAAAGGTATTTGCTTATATGCATTTTATAGTTTTTCCTATAATGAACATGGGTTATATATGTTTAAAAGTGACACAAAGCAGCTAGTGCCAACTTGTAAACAAAAAATAGTGATACCAACTTTATGTAGTAAGCACCAGCAAGGGAACATGGAGAGTAACCATACCACATTCACTTGATTTCCTTTTTGGATAAAGTTATGAGACTAGCAAGTCAGAAACATGGTATAAATAAAGATGGTAGTGTCTTC
Source organism: Physeter macrocephalus (assembly GCF_002837175.3). Lineage (NCBI taxonomy): Eukaryota > Metazoa > Chordata > Mammalia > Artiodactyla > Physeteridae > Physeter > Physeter macrocephalus. The sequence continues at coordinate 3,414,629 of NC_041215.1, forward strand.
ATGGGGCACAGTTTCTCCATATATCCTTGAGGACTGAATAGAGAGATATGGGCTGGATAATAGTAGTATAAAATTCAGATGATTTAGAACTGGTGGCTCAGTGTTGGTACCTTGTGAGTATTTAATGAATGGGTGTATGATAGCTTGAAGGGAAATATAGAATCATGGGTGCTGTCCTTGGTTCTGACCCATTTAACATGTTTGCCAGTAACTTGGGATAAAGACTTACTGCATTTGCCCACCAGGCAGATCTGGTGTGGAATATCCACTTTTCTGTATGACAGAAGCAGAATTGTAGAGACTGAAATGGAAGGGTCAGATAAAGCTTTGAAGGTGAATTATGGAGAGGATAACTGTAGACTTCCGTGTGAGCTGCCCTCCCCTTCTAAACTACCCATACAAATACAGAAATTAGGGGGAATTGTTTTAATAGATGTTTTGGGGGGAAGGGCCTAAGATTTTAATTCAGCTTACTACCATCTTAGGAGTCTACTGTGATATGACTGTTAGATGAAGGCAGTATAATCTTTGACGGCCTTAACTCTTAATATAGTGACACGTGCAAGAAAAAATAGTGGTCCCTGTGTAGTTAGTCTTCATTATCAGATCATAACGTGGGTATTAGACCTACTATAGAGTAGAACTAGTATATGAAGGGCCTGTAAACCATAATCAACGGTGTAAATAGTCATTCTTAGAGTTGGAAAAAACCTTAGTTTGTAAAGCATTTTTTATGCATCATCTCATTGTGATATTTTCAAAATAAGGCAGAGATTATTATCACTGTTTTATACAGATGAGGAAATTGAGGTTCTGAAAGTTTAACGATTTACCTATACCCTGCCAAGTTAGTATGACTATACTCCTTCTATTTATCTTGAAAAAGAGAACAAATATTAACCCCGAATGGTACTTTGTTGTCTTTAAAATTTTTCTGTAAAACTTTTTTGATTCATACAGATAGTGTGAGAAAGGACAGTTGTTACTGGCCATTACCATGTTATTTGGTAAAAAAAACCAAAGGGCAGGAATGTTTCAGTAATGTTTAAGTATTTGTTTCATGTCATAGAAGTTCTAGGTGGTGAACCTAGACTTGAAATTGGAATTTTCTGACTGTGTGTTTAGTGTTCCCACCCCAACACAGAGGAGGCCTGGGGATGAGCTTTATTTCTTGTAGTTGCAGAGGACATGCCCAGAACCACGGGATGGGAGTGTACAGGTGGCAACAGCATCGACCATAGTGATCTTCTTACCTTTGTGAATGTCAGGCAAAGTCTGAATCTTGGTTGTCTTTGAGAGGATACTTGCATTGTGTAGGATAAACATCTTAAGGTTCTAGAATTTTTAGGCATGTGGTTCATGGTTTTGAGGATTTTAAGAAATGATTGACAAAAATACATCTAAGTGCACCTGACTTAATTCTTGGATTGTCGTTTAACTTTTCATAAACTTTTTCAGATAAGTCAGTGTTTCTCACCTTTTTGTCTCCTTAGCCCCAAGGGATTCACATAGGTCATGTATTAATAGGATGATTTGTTACGAGAAACAGTAAATCAGAGGGGAAAGAATGCAGACTTTGGAGCAAGAGATTGGAGTCCTGTCTTGGCTTCACTACCCTATAATTGTAAAACCTTGAATCCTTTTACCTCTTTCTGCCTCATGTGTAAAATTTGGGGTGTCGTTACCCCATAGAGTTATGTAAAAGAAAATGAAAAGAAATCATTTATTATAATATCTGACAAATACAGAACTGTCCAGGGTTGGCTTTTACACACAGGAACTGGTGCCATCAAGTTGTTTTATCTTAAAAAATCAGAACCAAAAAGAAGTGTATATGTTTATGTACTCATGCACTTGTATATCTGAAGAACTTTTGATATTACTCAGGTACGTTTCCTGGTTCAGGATTTCTTTATTCCTTTTATCTTTAAGGAAATGGTAACTGGTACATTTCCATCTCCCTTCCTATTCCTTCATTGCCTTTTCTATTTTGTAGAGCAAGGTTTAGATCACATAGCAGAAAACATTCTTTCCTACCTGGATGCCAGGTCTCTGTGTGCAGCAGAGCTGGTATGTAAGGAATGGCAGCGAGTGATCTCCGAAGGAATGCTTTGGAAGAAGTTGATTGAACGAATGGTGCGCACTGACCCTCTATGGAAGGGACTTTCAGAAAGAAGAGGGTGGTAAGTATTTAGGTTGGTTTTTCCCTTGAAAAAAGTTTATTTGACCTAGGGTCAGCTTGATTACTAAAAAATGCAATTATACTTGCCAAATGTGTTGGCCTATTTTAAACAAGTGAGAAAAGATGAGTAGTCAAGAGTTGGGGGGGGGGAAGTTAAAGCTGTTAGAATAACCCCTTCTGAAATGCATATTTCCTTTATATTTATTAACTGTTAAGATGTATTGTACAGTTTGAGCAATTTGGCTTTTCAGAGCTATGTGTTTATGCTTTTCCTTTCACATTTTCCTTAGGTGATGACACCATTACCAAAAGATAGATAAGAAAAAGGAAAATATGAGAAAGTCAAATAATGACATTTTGCTATTAGATATTGATCCTGGTTGAAGATGGAAGGTACAGCAGGCAGGATTTTTCAGAGACAACCTGTTATCTGAAATACAGCTTTATAGCTCTGTACATGTCAGTACCCTGACAGCACAGAGAAAGAGAGTGCCACAGCTGGGACAGATAGGTGGTAGTGTGAGTGATGGTTAGGGCTGTGCTTTCTTTATGGGAAAAAGTTTGTTATGTACTCAGCTTTTTCACAAAGCTACATTAACACTTTTTATTGAACTGTAGAATGAAAGGCTAGATTATTGTGTTGGGTATTCAGAAAATAAAAGGTTAGGATCACGCTAAAGGAACTGTAAGTTGAAGTAAACTTGTGCCTAACATGTACATTTAATTGTCAGAAATCCTGCTTTTGAACTGTTAAAGCTCAATGCATGTCAAAAGACTTGAAAGATACATCTTTGTAAGCACCATGTTTAAATAAAATTCACACTTTTATGCGCAAAAATGTAACATCTGTTTGTTTTTATTTGCCAGGGATCAGTACCTGTTTAAAAACAGACCAACAGATGGCCCTCCCAATTCATTTTATAGGTCATTATACCCAAAGATTATCCAGGATATAGAGGTAATTTTATGATTTATCTGTTTTATGGGCTCTTTGTGTCTTGTTCTCAACTTTTTTGTTGTCTTAGTGTTCTTAGTTGTCTAGTTCTAAAATCATAGAACTGTTGTTGTTTTTTTTAAGTTGAAGTCTTAGAGCAAATATGTCACAATCAATGTGTAATCTGCAGCTATCCTTCAGAGTAGATAGTGCCTTTTTGTAAAAAATAATCTAACTTTTCTAAAACATGAAATGCTTCTGCAAGGCTACCAGTTAATTAAAACCTTAATCCAAAATTAACTTTTTATTTTAATTTGATGAAATTTCCAAAATCCAAGGCCCAGTTTTTCAGGTAAGCATAGTTTTACATTTTTTGAGCCATCTCCAGAGAACTAGAGAAGGCACAGTCTCAGCTTCCTCTGTAAATTTCCCATACTTTTTCATTAAAAGGACTCAAATATGATTCTAAGCAATAGTTAAGTGGCTTTTATAGAGCAAATTATGCTCGTGGACCATTTTGGATTTGAGTGTAACTTCCCCAGACCAGTAAAACTCTGTGAACTTGATAAGAAACATTGGAGATGTTTGATATTGTTCATGTGTTCTAATTAGTTCAGTTTTATTATTTAGCTCTTTTCCTTGAACCAAGAAAGACATGCACAGGCATTTCTGATTAACTCTTTCACATGTGTTCTTGGCAGGTCTTGGGTACTTCACTATTTCCTCCTTGGCAAAAAAGTTCAGCCTTTGCTAGGCAATGCTGTATCAACCATAAAGTTATACTCAGTTTCCCAAACATGAAGTAATCCTCACCCCCAGGTGATAGACATAAAAGTTATTGTGCCAAAATTCATTAATGGGGAAACGTGCTTTTTTTGGAGGCCCCTCCCCGCTGCCTTCTTTTTAAGGCAGATGTGAACTAATGGAATCGCTTTGTTAACAGTAAATCTGAATATGACTGGAATATCATTATTTCAAATGCAAGCCATTGTCTTGAGTATTCTCTTCCCTAAAATGAGCTATAAAGTAACCTTTTAGGGAAGGTTAAATGATTTAAAACTTCTGCCATACAAATCCTAAAGTTTAGGAATTAACTGATCCCTTGGCAGTTCAAAACAGAATAAATTGCTCCTACAGTTTTAGTAGCTGAAACATAGTGTTAACTTGAACATTAGGTTGGTGTATATGTGTTTCAGGTTAGAGGGTTTGTCTTTTACCCCATGTAGTTTTACTAAGACACTGCTTATGCATAGATCTTAGAAACTATATTACTTGTTACTTTTTTTCTCCCAACTATTCTTTATAAAGTATCTCCACATTTCCTTGAATAATTTCAGCAAGTCCTTTATTATAAGAAGGATGATGTCTAAGGTCAATCATTAATAAATAGGAACTCTGGAAGAACTTTGATCAGGTTGAAGATTTGGTGACATATATTATTTTATTTAATTCCCATTAGTACTGTTACAATCGACAGTATGAACTCAGTTTTCTATGGCATGACAGTATGTGACACCACCTAACATAACCATTTCCTCAGGCTGAAATAATATTTTAAAGTTAGGAGGAGGCAGATGTGAGAGAAAATAGAGCTATGGGGGAAAACCCTTTTTGACACAAAACCTCTATATCATGGTGGTCTACCCAGTGGTTCTTAAAGTGTGGTTTAGGAAAACCCACTGGTTGGCCACAAGAGTCTCCTCCAGATTTTTGTGGGCTAGATCTCTTAGTTTAAGGGATGATGTTTTATACTTTGGTACTTTCACTCATAGTAATAATAATAAAAATAATGTACCATGTATAGAGTGTTTACTTGTCCTAGATACTTTCAGCATTTTATAATGCATTTTTTCATTTAACACTCTGGACAATACTTGAAAGGTAGGCCCTGTCCATATTTAAAATTGAGGAACCTGAGGCTCACCCAGGTTAAATAGCTTGCCCATGATTATACAGCCAGTGAGTAGTTGAGTCTGTGATCAACCTTATATTCTTCTGCACTTAATGCAACCTTTTGTGTGCTATAGATCACTGGTACTTCATCAAAATAGAGTTCTTTACCTCTGTTTTGTGAGTGTGTTTTATTCTGTCCTGGGTAGACACACAAAGCAGAGAGTTGTGTCAGTGATCCATGGGTCATACAAATGAGAGACTCACAGGCTTGGCTGTTACCCATGTGCCTGGTGCAAAACCCTCACAAGCAGATTATAATAATTACAAGTACCCTCTTTTGAGCCCTCGCAGTATACTCATGAACCATGTTGTGTGACTTAACATAGATTATTAACTGCATTTAATTCTTTTTTTTTTTTTTTTTTTTTTTTGTGGTATGTGGGCCTCTCTCTGCTGCGGCCTCTCC
>NC_041215.1:3420603-3420820 GCF_002837175.3 Physeter macrocephalus
AAAGCAGTTCTAAGAGGGAAGTTTATAGCTATACAAGCCTACCTCAAGATACAAGAAAAATCTCAAATAAACAATCTAACCTTACACCTAAAGGAACTAGAGAAAGAAGAACAAACAAAACCCAAAGTTAGCAGAAGGTAAGAAATCATAAAGATCAGATCAGAAATAAATGAAAAAGAAATGAAGGAAATGATAGCAAAAATCAATAAAACTAAAA
>NC_041215.1:3422574-3423402 GCF_002837175.3 Physeter macrocephalus
TTTTTTTTTTTTTTTTTTTTTTTGCGGTACGCGGGCCTCTCACTGCTGTGGCCTCTCCCGTTGCAGAGCACAGGCTCTGGACGTGCAGGCTCAGCGGCCATGGCTCACGGGCCCAGCCGCTCCGTGGAACATGGGATCCTCCCGGACCGGGGCACAAACCTGCGTCCCCTGCATTGGCAGGAGGACTCTCAACCACTGTGCCACCAGGGAAGCCCCAGCAAGATCTTTTTTGATCCACCTCCTAGAGTAATAGAAATAAAAACAAAAATAAACAAATGGGACCTAATGAAACTTCAAAGCTTTTGCACAGCTAAGGAAACCATAAACAAGACGGAAAGACAACCCTCAGAATAGGAAAAAATATTTGCAAACGAATCAACAGACAAAGGATTAATCTCCAAAATGTATAAACAGCTCATGCAGCTCAATATTAAAAAAACAAACAACCCAATCCAAAAATGGGCAGAAGACCTAAATAGACATTTCTCCAAAGAAGACATACAGATGGCCAAGAAGCACATGAAAAGCCGCTCAACACCACTAATTATTAGAGAAATGAAAATCAAAACTACAATGAGGTATCACATTACACCAGTTAGAATGGGCATCATCAGAAAATCTACAAACAAATGCTGTAGAGGGTGTGGAGAAAAGGGAACCCTCTTGCATTGTTGGTGGGAATGTAAACTGATATAGCCACTATGGAGAACAGCATGGAGGTTCCTTAATAAACTAAACACAGAATTACCATATGACCCAGCAATCCCACTACTGGGCATATACCCAGGGAAAACCATAATTCAAAAAGACACATGCACCCCAATGTTC